>NW_027643722.1:400000-482500 GCF_032717465.1 Coenobita brevimanus | reverse complement strand
TCCCTTCTTCCCCTTCCCCCTCGTCTTTTCCCCTTCTTCCTCTTCCTCTATGTCGTCTTCTTCGTCTGCCTTTACTTCCTCTTTCTCTTTCCCTTCCCCTTCCTCTTCCCCTTCTTCCTAGACCTCTTCCTCTTCTTCCTCATTCCTCCTCCTCCTCCTCTTGTTCTTACTCCTCCTCCCTCCTCCTCTTCCTATTCTTCTTCCTCCTTGCTCTTCTTTCTTTCTTTATTTATTTTCGTCTTTGTTCTGTTTTATTCTTTCTCTTTTCTTTCTGTCATCCATTTTCTCTTTCTCCTTTCTTCTATTTGCTTTTTTCTTTCCCCATCTGTTTCTTCATTTCTTCGTCTCATTTCTTCTTTCTCCTTTCTTTCTTCCAATTCTTCTTTCTTCCATTTCTTTTTTCTCTCCTTTCTTTCATTTCCTTTTTTCCCCTTTCTTCTTTCTCATCATTTCTTCCTTTCTTTCAGTTCTTTTGTCTCCTTTCACCTTTATTCCATTTCTTCTTTCTCCTTTCTTCTATTTTCTCGTTTCTTTCTTCTTTCTTGTCATTTCTTCTCTCCTTTCTCCTCTCTTTCTTCTTTCTTCTTTCTCTCGCATTTCTTTTTTCTTGAATGAAGTATAAACTCTAGAATGAATGAATTTAAAGGTCTGCAACGTAAACAATGCCGTAACGGGTAAATTTAAAAACAATTATGAATGAACATAACGTAAACAGAGGGTGAGAAAACATGAATGACAACAAAACCTCTATTTGTAGCCTAAATCGTTTCAAACTCACATTTAACTCATCTCAGAAGCGTTTATGTATGTCTTACCACATCATTACACACTGTAGAAGCATTAATGTAAAGTAATAAGGCGGAAATATGTTAAAATAAGCACTTTGAGAACGTGTGTTTTGAATGGACCGCACACCAATTCGTATTGCCATATGGTTATATTTGTATGCATGTTGATTCGCGAAAAGTTAGTATTTTTGAACATCTGGACCAAAAAAGACATATTAGCGTTGTTGGGCATTATGTTATAGAAGAACTAGTATGAACTCCTCTCTCAGTATATTTGAATAGCACCGAAATTTCAAAATAATAATATTACTAGAAATGTCCGGTAACTTCTCGGGCTCGCTAACATCTCTGGGCTAAGCCGAGTTTATTATTTTTTGGCCAATTTTTTTAAAGATACAGTGGTGTGATATTGCAAAAAATCCTTAAGCCGTTGCGGACAATAATTGTTGGCTATATTTTATATGCTATAAGAGATATATAACTGCCTTTCTCGTTGAAGAAATAATAGCACAGAATTATTTTCCTGTCGACCTCTTGCATGTTACTGGTGCTGCTCTGCGACAAAACTTCTTTAGACTAATATATCTTTAAAACATTTTTTTACATATATATGTGATTGACAAGGCATAAAATCTTAGTACAGTGAGGACTCTGACTGGTTGTAGAATTTATATTAGGAAGGAAGTTTGTGAATTTGCTGTTAATTTGGAAATAATTGGGCGAATTTCTTCTGTTTGCTGTATTTAGCATGTTTTCTATTTATCATATGATTCTCCCACGAACCCGGAACCTCAGGTTGCCTCCCTAATGACGGGAGGGAGGGTGTATTTCCGATGTGGGACGTTCATACTAAGTAGCAGAGGCTTTGCAACACCTCTTCCATAAGAATTTAGTTTCTTCATTAATCCTGAATAAAATCTTGTCTGTTTCTGATCCAAATAGAAGCTATAGGCCTTAACGTTTGTATTTCTTTAGGGTATGTGTCTGTTTAGTGCCTCGTGCGGCGATGACAGGCAGGCAATGTGATGGAGCCATGGAGGTGACATTGTAAGGTGCTGCCCTCACGCGGCGATGACGATTGATCATTGGACGATGCGATGCGTTGACACTCAGTCGCTTCTCTACCGCGGGGGTGTTGGGGGTAGACGATGTTTGCCAGCGGGAAGGTTGATTGATTTGAAGGGCAGAGAAGGGAATGAACTACGACAGGAAAGGGTACGAGAGAGGGATGGAGGAGGAAGAGAGGTAATAAAGAGAGAAGTGGAAAGAGGAGGAAGTCGGGAGAGGACCAATGACAGAGAGACGGGGGGGGGAAGGAGTTTTTTTTTTTTGTTATTAGGGATGAATTACAAACACCTTAAAACAGATCAACCATATTTAGCCACACACACACACACACACACACACACACACACACACACACACACTACGTTCCCTTTACACAACCACCACATCCAACACCACTTCTACCTTCTTCATTCCCCACCACTCATCTACACACACACACACACACACACACACAAAGTTAAATGGCCGAAGCAAAAGAAAACAAAAAAGAGCGAATATCTATGGCGTGAAATTGCAACTGACCGCTGTCCTTTCCTCCCTACCACCCCCACTGTACTGTTTGTTTACATCTGACGGTCTATCTGTTCATCTATCTATCTATTGCCAGAAGCCTTAATTCCCTAAGAGGTGGCCACAAACAAATCGCTTCCATGTCGCCTTGTCCCCCGCCATTTCACTGCCCTGGTCCCAGCTCACACCCCCCTCTCTCTTATACCTCTCCACTCCATCCCTCCATCTCATCCTTGGCCTCCCCCTCCCTCTGGCTGCCCCATCTGCCACCACAGTCACTGCCACAGCTACCTTCATTCCTTACTACCCCTACCAAAACCACCACTACCACTACCTTTGCCTACCACAACTACCAGAAGCACCACCACAACCACCACCACCACAACAACAACAACAACAACCACCACCACCACAACCACCACCACCACCCCAGCAGAAGCCTAAACACCCGGGTAATTCAAACGTGTCCCAGCAGCGGTTTCACGTCATTAGCCAACAGCAAAAATCAGAGAGAGAGAGAGAGAGAGAGAGAGAGAGGTGGATAAAGGGGTATGATGATGATGATGATATAGATAGGTAGGTAGACTGACAGATAGATAGATAGATAGATAGATGGATAGAGAGAGAGAGAGAGGGAGTTACTGGCCAAAGCTATTCCTGGCCGCGTGGTGAAGGAGCGAGGACCTGACTGTTGTTGTTGTTGTTGTTTATAGATTATCTCCGCCTATAGAGGAGACCGAGCCTTGATTATGGCCCTGTCGGTGTGTGTGGTTGGACAGGAGGTAGTAAGAGGAGGGAAAATAGAAAGATTAGAATTGGAGTATTAAAGGGGTGAGCGTTATTTAGGTGCAACATCTACGACACACTGAGGTGGTTTGGCCATGTGGAGAGGATGGAGAGTGAGAGACTGACAAGGAGAGTGTATGTGGGTGAGGTGGAGGGGGAGAGAGGGAGGGGGAAGCCAAGGATGAGATGAAGGGATGGAGTGGAGAGGTATATGAGAGAGAGGGGTGTGAGTTGGGAGCAGGACAGTGAAATGGCGGGGAACAGGGCGACGTGGAGGCGATTTGTTTCTGGCCACCCCGTATGGGATGAAGGCGTCTGGCAATAGATAGACAGCTGTAAGACGTGACGAAGGGGGGGGGGCGGAGGGTTCAGTGGGTGGGATGTGTGGGTTGGGGTAGATTCTGCCGCTCTGAGTAGTTCGGTTGCAGGGCATTTTAGTAGATAATGTAGTAGGGGAAAAGGAGAGTTTGCGTTGCAGTGTTTGCAGTTTTGGTTTTGTTCGTCGATTATATTGGGAAGGGGGCGATGTTCTAGCCGTAACCTTCGCAGCAGTGAATGAGTGTAGTTGTTTTCTTGTCTGGGATATGCTTGGTTGAAGGCTGATGCTTTGTTTAATATTTTCTTTTTGATTTGTGAGACACACACCCCTGCACATTGCTACACTTCCACACAGCCACACCTCACAAAGTCTCCAAAGTCACTTGCAGTAGAATATGATACACAAGACCCTGGTTGTGTTACCATTACTAACCCAATTAATGCTAGATCACATTTTTTTATTTTATTCTTACTATCTCAAGACGATTTTATTTAATACTAAAGATCTGTGGCAGTGAAGGTTAACTAAGATTTATTCCTTTCCCAGGGGTGACGAACGGCCAGTAACAGGAGCAGCCAACAGAGAGCTATGTGGCATTTCTTTACTGCAGTGTGTCACCATATCCCGCCCCACACCACCACACATCCCCGCCAGTCCCTCTCTACTCACCAGTCTTCGAAACGACCTAACATTATCTTTCCAAAGCCACGAAGTGTAGATGTTGATACAAATAAACGTGAAATACAATTATGTCTTAGTTTCTCTCCTAACCTGAGCATGTCATCAAATAAATAACCCCAATCTTGTAAAATGACCTTCTTTTAATATTAACAGGCTTAAATATTAGCCGTAAATAACAAGTATAATTAGATAAGCATCCTGTGAAAATTCTCTGAGTACATAACTGGAGAACTGAGGACACCAGAATTTAGGACAAACCAAAGAAAAGCCAGCGAACTCAGGCATGACCAAAAGCACCCCACATGGCCTCCCTAGCATTGGAGTACTGGATATGTTGGTACTCCACTATCTGTGTTAGTCATGGAGGCTCAGTAGTACCCTTAAGACAAACTACTATATGAAAATCTGGTTGGAAAATTGTGAAAGCTTTGAAGTGCATTGACACCGAGAGCTGAAATAATGCTCAAAATGTCGTCTATTGCATTAAAAGGAACCGATCAAGCCAGTCACTACTCAGATGCCGTAACTATACCGGACAGCGATAGCCTGAAGGATCCATTGTATTCGTCAGTTAAATCTGGAATGCTGATCTCTCAAACTTCTGCTTGTACTACTACTACAACTAATAGTGATGATGATGAAAATAATAATAACAGTAAATTCCCTGCCCAAAAGTAGTCAAGATACAGAGGGTTCGCAGTACCTACATCACTCCAAAATCTTACCTAAAGGCTCGTGGCCAGTGAAGTGCAATATTTTCGCACAATAGGACGAAATCAGTTCACGTTTGAGCACACTGTACGTAGAATGAATAAAATGTTAGTTTATGGAATACAGGAGTCTGCCACAACTCTTCATTCGGGGAAAAAATGGTTAAAGGAAAAAACCCAGGCAGAGGCGAACAGGAGTAGGCTGTGGTATCAGACTGTTGATGTACCGGTACCATCGATGTTTTCACTGCCTTTTCCTCTCATATACAGAATGAAACTAAAGCTTTAGTAATTCCCAAATACGCACATCATTGTTAACTGACGTGATCTGGTACGAGTATGGCTGAAAACAAAATGTGTAATGACAAAAGCGACCAGAAAACAGCAATCGTTTTTTCTGCTACTAAGGGGTGTTATTACACCCAACCGAGAAAGCCCAATGAAGCTACGTGTTTGGCCAGGTTTATATATCTGTCTATCAGTCTGCCTCCCTACCTGTCTACCTGCCTGTCTGTTAGCAAAATTATCGGAAAAAGTCAGCAGATTATCCTATTCTTTATTTAGATTTTAATAAACCATTCCGTACAAGCCCTTTATATATCGGGAACGTTGTCGCTGGAAGCTGAGCAGGAAGAGTCAGCGGACACTGACTAATTTTTCGCAGTTACCCATCCATTTTAATGGTTTTCTCTAAACATAAAGCCCACCCCGACTTAGTCTGTGGTGTCACAAAAGGTGCGCGGGGAAGTCAAGCGTGCAGACCATCTCTGTCACTAGACTTTGATTTAGGTTAGGATGAAGTAATTCGATATTTACAGCATTCAGTAAAAGGTCAGGATTACAAGACAAGGATAAAGGTTCGGCCACCCATCATGTCCGAGACAGAGAGTCGTTTCGAAGCATTGTGACGAAGAAGCAATAAACAGTAGGTCAGAGGTAGACCCCGTGGAGAGAGTGCGTCAGTACACCACGTCTACACAATTATTTTAATTTCTGTTACCATACTCTAAAGTCACAGGTGTTTATTGATAAAGGGGACTGGATTTTGAACCGCTTGTGAGGCACGAGTGTTGTTGGCGTCACTTCATAAGCTGGTGGTTAGATTTTGTTGGATTTTCCCGCCATTGTCCTCTTGCCTGTGATCTCGCCTTGTTCCCGCTGCACCCTCCAAAGGTATGCTGTTTGGCTTTTACTGCAGTCGCGGCGCACGACTCTGAGGTTGTCATTATCGTACCCTGGCAACTTACCATTCAAAAGTGCGACCGATTTCGTATCATATTATGCACGAATCAAAATATTAACCACGAATATATTATACACGAATGTTATTATTATACACGAGCATATTATACACGAAACACATGCGTCTCATATAATACACGAAATCAGACGTACTTTTGAATGGTAGTTGCCAGGCCACGAGAATATCCACCTCAGAGTCGCGCGCCACGACTATAATTCTGTACTCGTTTTACTCTAACTTGGCTCAAATTTTCCATCCCTCCAACCTGAATGGTGAGTTGTAGCAATAGATTAATGCTAGAAAACGTAAGTCACAAAAAAATGGTATGGACAGAGAGCCGTAGCGTTGTTCGTCTCTTCCAATGACCCATGTGAAGTAAGCTGCAAAAGGACGAAAATTTGGGCCATTTACAATGAAAAAATAATATACTACGTGTTACAATGATAATCTAGGACGTTGTGGACAGTTCAGAAGTTTGCGGTTTGCAATAGAGGGACAGGAAGACAGAGACAGACAGATAGAAGACAGACAGACGCAGGGTAAGGAGACAGACAGAGGAGACGAAGCGTCGCGTTATTATGAGTGTAGTTGACTTCATAGAACATTGTATTATAGTTGTGCCCAAACTTTAATAGCACGTCTTCTTATGTATAACCAAAGTCGTTTGATGTGTAGTGAACTAACACACACACACACACACACACACACACACATGCAACTACATCAAACCGTTCATGCCTTACTCCACCGTGAACACAACACATCCACATACCCAACAACACCCCCCCCCACACATACATAACCACACACAACCACATACTCGTATAACCACACACACACACACACACACACACACACACACACACACACACACACACACACAACCACACACAACGACATACTCGTATAACCACACACACACACACACACACACACACACTGCAACCACATCAAACCGTACACCCCTTACCCCACCGTACACACAACACATCCACATACCTAACCACACACACACACACACACACACACATACACAAACACAAGTATTCTATGATGGGCTTTGCTGATAGAGGTGTGTGTGTGTGTGTGTGTGTGTGTGTGTGTGTGTGTGTGTGTGTGTGTGTGTGTGTTGTGAGGTGGGCAGGTTGCCATGGTAACACAGATGCCCTGCACCAGCCAAGCTAACACCATACGTATTGCCCACTGAGTCTTGCACTTTATATAAAACATCTCTGTACTCATATCTGATCCCAATATTGCAGTGTTTTTTTTTCGTCACAATACGGTAAAACATACTCGAACTTGATTTTTGAAAATGATCCGTGAATATTAAAGTTTTCTGTGGCAAGAAATGAAGAAGGTGTTTGGTGGTGGGGTGGAGTGGGTGTCTAGCGGTGCATTGTGGTGAGACACATACACCGACAGGCACATAATTACACAAACTTACACACACACACACACACACACACACACACACTCACACACAAATACACACACGTACAAATACACACACGTACACTGAGGAAGGGTGAGGCAGAGACTGGCAGGGAGAGGCAGAAACGGGTGGGAAAAAGCAGGGAGAGGGAGGCAGAGCAAAGGGTGAGGCAGGGAGAAGCACTGCAGTGAATATAATGTGTCTGTGTTTTTGTCTTTAGCTGTAGGCAATGACGGAGAGAGAGAGAGAGAGAGAGGGGGGGAGGGGGATCACACAGACGTTTCGATCCAGAAAAGCTGGTCAAACCTTAGCAGAAAAAATTATATCTAGGCCATAAGAAGGGATTTTTTCATGACAGTTTTTTTTAATACACACACGATTGTGAACAGGCATAAGAGTAACTACGTATACACACACACACACACACACACACACACATACTCTCTCTCTCTCTCTCTCTCTCTCTCTCTCTGCTGCTCCAAGGAAAGTCATCACCGTACACAGCGTAGAAAAGACCAGGCGCGCTCCATCAGCGCGCCTTCTCGTAAATATTGATACTCATGTTTTATTTTATTTCAGACGATATTTTGAGTGCTATTTCGTTCATTTTAGTCTTTAACTGTTTGTACGAGTTTGTTCTACAGTAACAAGACATTCAAGAATGAACAGAACACGAACATCACTGGTACTAACACAGTACATGCAGCAAAAGGATAAATATACTGTACTGTTTAAGCATACGTTAGAAAAATAAAGAACCTCTATACAGTACGTATATCTCATGTAGAATGGGAAGACATTGGCGCGCATTTAAACCTAGTCCCATGAACAGTGAACAGCAAATGTTTTTGGCGACTCACCACCAAAAATTTAACTTTCTACCGAGAAGAAACGAAAACAAGAAGAAAATTAGAAGAAAATAAAAAGTTTCTCATGAATTTATCACCCCTTCCTGGATGCTGGCGTATAATAGTGGGAGAAGAATGATGATGATGATGATGATATGAAACTACAAGCATCCCGTACTTTGGAAATCTTACACGCTTAAAGCGGCCCCTACAGTGTGCCTGTCAGCTGTGCGCTTCTGCCATACTTCCAACTGACCTCCCATACAGGCAAGCTCATCTAAAAATATTTGTGGATGGCTTTGGCACAGCCTAGTATAGTTTTACTTATACAAAAAAGCTATAAGGTTTTTATGAAAGAATCGCTTTTTGTTATAGTAATTACAAAGAACTTTGTACAACTTGGCAGAGCTGTTCTGCCAGGTCTTTCGAGGCGGATTTGGGTCAGATTAGTGTCACACACACACACAACACACACTCACACGCAAGCACGCATACACACCACCTGTCCTGTTCTGCGCGCTTCATTCATTCTTCCGCACTCGAGGACAATGGATGCCTCTCCAAAGCCTCAATCAAAACACCTGCACAGTCAAGCCAAAGGAGTTATATACAATGTAAACCAGTATTTTCAGCGAGAGAAGGAGAAGGGGGATTTTATTACCCGCTTATCAAAGGCTACTTGCCGGACAGCTGAGGCAACAAAAGTAAGCGAAAGAACAATAAAAAGAATATGCAAAGAAGCAAGAGATAATGAAGAAAGTAATGAATTTATGTCTCCCAAGAAACGGCAACGCACAAGACCCATTGCTGATTTCTTTGACGAATTTAATGAAGGTGTTCTACGACGAACCGTGCTCGGTTTCTACAAGAGGAAAGAGATACCCACACTGGCAAAAATACATGAAGAAATTAAAGAGAACCTTTCCTACCCCGGCAGCAGAGAAACATTAAGAAAGGTTCTGAAGAAAATCGGGTTTAAATATGCTAAGGTAGATGGAAGAAAGTTTCTAATGGAGCGCAGTGATGTTGCATATGGGCGTTACAGATTTTTGAGCGCAATGAAGAAACATGTGAATTCTGGCAAAGACAGTAGGTGGTGTGGAAATAAAGTCGAAATATAATAATAATAATAAATGCACACACACACACACACACACACACACACACACACACACACACACAGTGAGAGGGGAGGGGGAGGGTAAATGGTGGGCTGTACCAAGGCCACCTAAAAATAGCCTTGGCCTACGAGAGGTGAGTGGAAGTGTGGCAGAAAGGCACAGGTGACAGACGCAGCCTTCAGGGGCCACTTAATAATAATAATAATAATGACGTATAGAAAAGGGGGGGAAAGGAAGGAAGGTAAAGAATGATTGTGTATATGTGATGAGTGTTATGCAACCAGGGCGACGACACGTGGCGGCAGGAACTAGACCTTAGTTTAAACTCCCGGCCTTACTGAGAGCTGAGGTTCCTGGTTGCATTGTGTAAAGTGCATGTGTGTGTGTGTGTGTGTGTTTTTTTAAGTAGGAGAGGAAGAATTTAGACCAAGAGAAAGAGTGTCGGGGCTTAACCCAACGTGCGTGTGTTTGGTGTTGGGAAGGGGGGGGGGGTGTCGCACGTGCACTGTGTTGTTACTTAAGGACGGGAGGAGTGAATAGCTACGGCTTTCTCTGCCAAGCATTAGCTTATTGGCTGCCTCTCAGGTTCATCTGATTTTTCCGGCTCCTGGAGGGATAAGGAAAGGGGAGGGGTGGAGGAAGGGGAGTATGGGGGGGTCAGGGTCTGAGGCGGGGGTGCTGGATATGAGGATGGCGGGTTATTACGTGGCTGCCGTGATCTTGATAATGGGTGTAGGGGTGGTTTAGAGTCTTAAGTGAATTGCAGGGTGTGAACTAAGTAGTTAATTAATGAAAGGGTCAGTAATAAATAAACTATTGGTGCTTAAGTGAACAATGGGGTTGGTGCAGGTCTTGCGTCAGGGTGGAAGAGGTTGGCTAGAGGTCGTGTGGGGGGTGTGATCCGGATGAAAAAGTCGATGAAGTCAGTGTGAACGTCGGTGAGTTTGGTGATTTGTTTTTGTTGTAGGTGGTGAAGGTAAGTGTTGATGGGTGGAATGTTGGCGCGTTCATGAGAGTGTATGTTGGTGACAAAATCATCCCACCGTATGCTCAGTGCCCAACGTATGGCTTTGTTTTGAACTCTCTGTAAATTTAGAATGTTGCTTTTGGCCGAAAGAGATAGACTTAACGGTGAATACGTGAGCAGTGGTCTGATCAGTGCTTTATACAAATGAAATTTAGTTGCAGATGCTGCACTACGGAACCGGTATATTTGTGTTAGTGCAGTGCCAGCCACGCCTGCCTTGCCTCGTATATGATGATGAAATTTGAAGTTTTTGTCGTATGTAAGACCAAGTACGGTGCAAGTATTCCTAATAGGAATGGGAACGCGATCGGGATCACGCGAATTTAGAAAAAGTGGGCGGGGGTTGGCTGATTTAATACGAAAATATGTTACTGTGCATTTCAAGGGATTCGCTTGAATCCGCCACTTCTGCTGCCATCGTGCAATTCGGTCCAGCTCTGTGCTCGCTTTGTTGGTAATTCCGTCAATTGTCGTTGATCGTACAATACGAGGGACTGAGATATGGGTGTGTGTCAGGCAAGAGCAGGGCGACACAGACTCCTACATAATGAGGTGCGACCGCTAGTGTTGTGCTGGCAAGACTAGGTTGTAAAATTATTGGCCACCTTCAGGCCTTCTCGCTCCCTTTAATGTTGGTGGGGACTTCTTTTTTACATACTGTGTGTGTGTGTGTGTGTGTGTGTGTGTGTGTGTGTGTGTGTGTGTGTGTCTTAACCTTGCCGTCATTAGTTAAGATTTAAAGAACACTATATAATCCCTCCAGCCAGAAGAACAGGGAGTGAAACAGAAACAACAGGAAGATTTTTAGCTCAAAAACAGAGGCAGTTTGGGAAGGTGAGCCGAAGAGTGCACAAAAGGGCAGCTGAGTATGTATGGTGGGGCTTGGTGTGATAGAATGTATGTAGGGAGACAGGAGTACAGGATAAGGTAGTGCAGCAGCATACGAATTATGAGAGTACGTGAGGCTAGCAGTGTGGTGGTAGACAGAAGGGTACTGCAGGGGCCAGGTAAAGGGACTACTGTTTGTCAAAGGTATTGCAGGGGCCAGGTAAAGGGACTACTGTTTGTCAAAGGTACTGCAGGGGCCAGGTAAAGGGACTACTGTTTGTCAAAGGTATTGCAGGGGCCAGGTAAAGGGACTACTGTTTGTCAAAGGTACTGCAGGGGCCAGGTAAAGGGACTACTGTTTGTCAAAGGTATTGCAGGGGCCAGGTAAAGGGACTACTGTTTGTCAAAGGTACTGCAGGAGCCAGGTAAAGGGACTACTGTTTGTCAAAGGTACTGGTGGGGCCAGGTAAAGGGACTACTGTTTGTCAAAGGTACTGCAGGGGCCAGGTAAAGGGACTACTGTTTGTCAAAGGTACTGCAGGGGCCAGGTAAAGGGACTACTGTTTGTCAAAGGTACTGCAGGGGCCAGGTAAAGGGACTACTGTTTGTCAAAGGTACTGCAGGGGCCAGCTAAAGGGACTGCTGTGAAAGGTACTGTGGGGACCAGGTAAATAAAGTACTGTAAGGGCCAGGTAAAGGGAGTACTGTTTGTCAAAGGTACTGCAGGGGCCAGGTATAAGGAATGTTGTAACAGGATGAACCATTGATCTCGATGTTTCTCACAGTAGCATCCTAGACATCTGCCGACGACCTGGTGGAACACTATGAAGATACAAACGAGGCAGCACCTACACCTCTTTTCAATGGCACTTCATATGTACTTATCTTAAAGGCTGCAGGAACCAGCTTTATCGCACCAGGCATACACTGGAGTAGAGAAGGATTCCAGTGGCCAGGGGTCTTGTATAACAGAAGCACTTACTGTTCTAGCCCACCAGAGCTACACATATGCCTGAGTGTGCTGTGGGGAGTAGGTCTGCTGTGGGGAGTAGGTCTGCTGTGGCGAGTAGGTCTGCTGTGTGGAGTAGGTCTGCTGTGGCGAGTAGGTCTGCTGTGGCCAGGGATCTCCTATAACGGTATCACTTACGTCTGATGGCGAAGGCGTAGCCTATGAATCACGTGGAGGAGCCCCAATAGTGTACATGAAAATTCTTTATGGCCACTCCTGCATTTTGGTTCACACCGACAGTTGGGTTTTTCTATCTCTTGCACACACGCATCGCCACACCCACACTCACACACACACACACACACACACACACACACACACACACACACTTTCTCTCTCTCTCTCTCTCTCTCTCATACTATTATAGTACACAGAACGGGCGAAACTTGGAATGTGACATCCGTAGACTTTCAGGCAGCAAAATTTCCTATAGCGAAATTATAGCGAATTTATAGCCGATCGAAAGTTAGGTTAGGTCACTTTGGGCAGGGTTTGGTCTGATTAGGTAATTTTTGGTTGGGTTGCGTTCAGTTCGACTAGATATAGACGGATTAGGTTAGATTGCTTTAGAATACGTCGGTTTTGATAGGTTTTGGGTTGGGTTTTATTTGATTGTGAGGTTAAATATAATTAGACTGGGTTAGGTGAGGTTAAGCTAGATTAGACTGGGTTGATTTAGGTTGGATTAGGTCATTCGAGGTTAGGCAGGGTTCATTTCGAGCAAATATTGATAGGTTAAGTGAGACTGGGCTAAATTAAATCGGTTATAACACACTCCCCACACATATCCGTATGCCACCCATCACCCACCCTCCACACACACACACACACACACACACACACACACACACACACACACACACACACGTAATCGCCCATGAACACAAGCATTTGTATAATACTCCCGCCACACATATCCGTATGCCAGCCATCACCCACCCTCCATACACACACACACACACACACACACACACACACACACACACACACGCACACAGAGCAGATTTGGCTTTTCCAAGAAATGAAAACCCCAAAGACTGAAAGTCGCGACAGCGAGAGGTGGCGGAGAAGCTCATGCCACTCTCTTCCCACTGGAATGTCTGTGATTGGTGGATGGGTGGGAGGTGCGTGAGTGAGGTTAGGAGTCCATTTGATGACCAGTACAGGTGTATCGTCTAATCTGGAAAGACATCTTCACCTGTCTGGTGCTACTCTCTCTCTCTCTCTCTCTCTCTCTCTATGTATGTATGTATGTATGTACGTTTTTTGTAACATTTTGTTGTGATGTGTATTCATTATATTTTATAGTCTCTTTTTTCATGGTCTTGAAATACAAAGGAAAATACTGTATTTATCATGCTGTACTTATGCAGTCAGTATCCCATTATAAGGCTCATCAAGTCATCCGTAATTCATCGCCGTATTTAATAACCTTATATGTACTGCACCAGCCTCTCCCCTTCAACTCATCTCTGTCTGTCTCTGTCTGTCTGTCTGTCTGTCTCTCTCTCTCTCTCTCTCTCTCTCTCTCTCTCTCTCTCAAGCGAGCGAGCGAGCGAGCGAGCGAGCGAGCGGGCGAAAAAAGGAAACATGAGAGGGATATTGATAAAGGATTTGATGTAGAGATAAGTTTCATAATACATAAGGAAGAAGGAAGTTAAAATGAAAGGCAGCCAAGAGTGTGTGTGTGACCTGAGGAGGGAGGCTAATTCTCAAGGGACAATATATTCTGGTGTGTGTGTGTGTGTGTGTGTGTGTGTGTGTGTGTGCCCCTCTCACTATCATACTCCAGGACTTGTACACTTTGTTCCACGTCAATAAAGTCATTACCGGTATATGCAATCCCTCCACGTATATATATATATATATATATATATATATATATATATATATATATATATATATATATACTTTTTTGCTTACATTTTGTTGTGGAGAGAGAGAGAGAGAGAGAGAGAGAGAGAGAGAGAGAGAGAGAGAGAGCAACATAGGGAAGAAAGGGTTAAGGAGTGGCAAGTATGGACAGGTGGATCTTGTGACCTGTGATTCCCTTCAGCCCTCCATGACAATCCCCAGGGACGTGAGCGCAGTGTGAGCCTCAGAGAATGTTTGCCTTTGTTTCCTCTGTATTTTGCATCTTGACTCTTCACCTCACCTTCCAGCTGCTTTGTCTGCTTGTCCGACGGAATGCATTGCTTTTGGCTTGAGATGTATATTGTATGGCCATTCTAATGCTTTATTCTAAAATATAAACTTAGCAGACCTGCGTTCAATCGATCAAAAAAAAAAAATCTTGACACAGGTGAACAATGTTTTCACAATGAGCGATGCTCCTGTTGGTGTTGGTTTAAGCCAGTTTATTCTCTCTCTCTCTCTCTCTCTCTCTCTCCATATATGATGCATGTATATACTGTATGTATAAATGTCTGAATGCATGCATGTACGCCCTCCGGAGCGACGGGGTAGGGGTTGTGTGTGTGTGTGTGTGTGTGTGTGTGTGTGTGTGTGTGTGTGTGACCCTATAGAAACCGTACTCTCCCTACATACCAGTCTCCTCCCAACAGTGTTTTTCCCTCCTCCTTACCGATTTATTCTCCAAACGACTCATTACTATCCCCTGGTTGGCTTCCTATGTCTTCATATCGTCATCGATTGCATGAGTAGAATATAGTAACGGAGCAGAAGCAGAAATAAATCGGTCAGGAAGAGGTGTTAGTAAGCTTCCTAACCGTAAAATACCCCCGCTAATACCAATACACCGGTCCTGTATGAGACAGCCCTAGCGTGGTACCTTATAGATGAAATTGATACAGTGTTATAGATGTAACTTTTCCTTTTCAGTCTTTCCTATGAAATTTCCATATCAGTTATTCCATACTACTTGGTGGTTTTTCTCACTTTTTCCTGCCAGTTTTAACTGGAGGGTTTGGAGGCGGGGTGAACCTTCTTGCTTTACTATCTTTACCCTTCAGCATGTAGAGTTAGATCTCGTAGTCATAGTCTATTCTGTAACAAACAGCCTCGAAAGGACGATAAGGTCTGTTGCTGTTTGCTTTCCTTTGTACTCCTTTGTGTATTCAGTATGGACGGTGGGTCTTAGTGCCAAAGTGGAGACATGTGGAGATGTATGATATGAAGGAGAGAGAGAGAGAGAGAGAGAGAGAGAGAGAGAGAGAGAGAGAGAGAGAGAGAGAGGGGAGGGGGGGAGGCAAACACAGTGCTAAAAGATACAATGACAAGACAGAAATAATGAGAGAGAGAGAGAGAGAGAGAGTCTTCTTTCTGGTCTTCCTCTCCAAATCTTTCTCGTCTTCCTGTCCAAAAAACGAGGCTATAAATGTGCAGAATCTCTCTCTCTCTCTCTCTCTCTCTCTCTCTCTCTCTCTCTCTCTCTCTCTCTCTCTCTCTCTCAGAGTTGTTGGTGGGAAGTTGTGCTGGAGATTAACATAAGAGAGGACAACTGCAGTAGGCCGGTTGGCCCATGCTAGGCAGCTCCTAGAAGAGTAACTGAACTACTAGAATGAGATAAGGATAGCAAAGAAGAAGGCTCTCCCCCGCCCTCCAAACCCTCCAGCCGAAGCCGGCAGGAAAGTCAGAAAGAACACCACGCCGTATAGAAAAACTGGCGTGGACTGTTTATAGGAAAGTGTGAAAGGAGAATAGAGACTATAAAAGTGTAACCTGAAAAGGGAAAAGAATGAATTAGTATTGGTTAAGAGATTTTTTTTCTATACCCACCCCTTATTTGTCATATGCTCATCTAGCCTATGCTTGAAACTCACAATGGAAGAGGCAGCAACTACTTTACCAGGTAGCTTATTCCATTCATCTACTACTCTATTGCAAAACCAGTCTCTACCCTGTTCTTAACTAGCATTAGTAGGGCCACATTTGGACTGCGCAGTGCAGTTTTGGTATCCTTGCTGTGGAGTGGATGTTGATTTGTTGGAAAATGTGCAGAGAGGAGTGACAGGAATGATGCATGACGTCCTGAACCTGTCATGTGGGGGCGGACTGAGGAGACTGGGTCTGCATTCGCTGGAGAGGCGTGGAGTGGGGGAGGGACTTGATTGAGGTGTTTGAGTGGATGAAGGGTGTAAATAGGGGAGATGTCGGCAGGGTGCTTGAGGTGAGCATACAGGATGGAACTGGAAATGGTGGTTTCAAGCTAGACAGGTTCCGTTTCGGTGGGGAAATAGGTAGAGGTTGGTTTGCTAATGGAGTGGTGGACGAGTGGAGTAGGCTACCTAGTGGAGTGGTTGCTGCCTCTTCCATTGAGAGTTTCAAGCATAGGCTAGATAAGCATATGACTAATAAGGGGTGGATATAGAAAAAAGAAAATCTTATAACCAATACTAATTCATAATTTTTCCTTTTCAGGTTACACTATGATAGTCTCTATTCTCCTTTCACACTTTCCTGTAAAATGTCCACGCCAGTTTTTCTATACGGCGTGGTGTTCTTTCTGACTTTTTCCTGCAGGCTTCGGCTGGAGGGTTTGGAGGGCGGGGGGGAGCCTTCTTCTTTGCTATCCTTATCTCATTCTAGTAGTTCAGTTACTCTTCTAGGAGCTGCCTAGCATGGCCAACAGGCCTACTGCAGTTATCCTCTCTTCTTATGTTCTTATGTTCTTGTGTACACACAGACATGCATATAAATACGTGCATACATCCAGACGTACACACAGGTAAAAATCAGGTGGAAAATTGACTAGTAAATATTTTTCTATTCCATCTATCCATACATACATACATAAACATACAGACATAAACCAACTCGATCTCTGTCTGCATCTGCGGTTTCTCTAATGCATCAGTCCTTACATAACCATCCAGCCTTCCATCTCTTCACCATCCATCAGATCAGCCACACACACACACACACACACACAAACTCGTCAATATCCTTCAGCACGCAATAAAACTCACATGTCGAGCAAACAGTTCAACCTCCTCCTTTGCGGTATTGAGAGAGAGAGAGAGAGAGAGAGAGAGAGAGAGAGAGAGAGAGAGAGAGAGAGAGAGATGCAATTTGGATTTTTTGGTATTAGATGAATTGTTCTTTCGTCTCTCTCTCTCTCTCTCTCTCTCTCTCTCTCTCTCTCTCTCTGTCAGTCAGTCAGTCCATATATCTATCTATCTATCTATCTGTGTATAACTATTTGTCTATTAATCTACCTTTCTTCATTGTTTCTCACTTCTTCCTTCTTCGTTTATACTCTGGCTATTTCTTAATTTTTTTTCCCTCCTCTCTTCCCTCCCCCTCTCCCTCCTCCATACCTCCCTCTCCCTCTCTTAATCCCTCTTGTTGTCTTAATCTCTCTCCTCCTCCTCCTTGGCCTCTCTCTCTCCTTCACTTTCTCCTTCCTTCCTTTCTCTTCACTCTTTTCTTTTCTTTTCGTCTCCCTCTTTCATCCATCCTTTCTTCCTTCGGTAATTTGGTTTGCTGTTCTCATTCGTCTCCATAATCTCTCTCTCTCTCTCTCTCTCTCTCTCTCTCTCTCTCTCTCTCTCTCTCTCATTATTCCATTCTCCATTTCTTTCTTTTTCTTCCTTTCACCTCCTCCCAAACCTCCCTTTCTCACCTACTCTTCTCTCTCACACCCTTCCATTTCACTATCCCTCCATTTTGCCTCCTTCCCTCCACTACCCCTCCTTCCCTCCACTTCCTCCTCCTCTCCTTCCCTCCCCCCACCCTCCTAATCCCTCCCCCACCTCCCTAATCCCTCCCCCACCCGGTCAGTACCCAGAAATGAAAGGAATGTTACACAGACATAAGAACATAAGAAGAGAGGATAACTGCAGTAGGCCGGTTGGCCCATGCTAGGCAGCTTCTAGAAGAGTAACTGAACTACTAGAATGAGATAAGGACAGCAAAGAAGAAGGCTCTCCCCCGCCCTCCAAACCCTCCAGCCGAAGCCGGCAGGAAAAAGTCAGAAAGAACACCACGCCATATAGAAAAACTGGCGTGGACATTTTACAGGAAAGTGTGAAAGGAGAATAGAGACTATCATAGTGTAACCTGAAAAGGAAAAATTATGAATTAGTATTGGTTATAAGATTTTTTTTTTTCTATATCCACCCCTTATTAGTCATATGCTTATCTAGCCTATGCTTGAAACTCTCAATGGAAGAGGCAGCAACTACTTTACTAGGTAGCTTATTCCATTCGTCTACTACTCTATTACCAAACCAATTTCTACCGATTTCCTTACTGAAACGGAATTTTTCTAGTTTGAAACCATTATTTCTAGTTCTATCCTGTGTGCTCACTTTAAGTACCTTGCTAATATCTCCCTTATTTATACCCTTCATCCACTTAAACACCTCAATTAAGTCTCCTTACTCTACACCTCTCTAGCGAATGCAAACTTAGTCTTTTCAGTCTGTCTTCATATGACAGGTTCCGGACGTCATGTATCATTTTTGTCATTCTTCTCTGTATATTTTTTAACGAATTAATATCCATTCTATAGTAAGGACACCAAAATTGAACTGCGTAGTCTAAATGTGGCCTTACTAATGCTAGATAAATTTTCAGTATTACTTTAGATGATCTATGTGGCCTTACTAATGCTAGATAAATTTTCAGTATTACTTTAGATGATCTATGTGACCTTACTAATGCTAGATAAAGTTTCAGTATTACTTTAGATGATCTATGTGACCTTACTAATGCTAGATAAAGTTTCAGTATTACTTTAGATGATCAATTTCATTATTACTTTAGATGATCTATTTCATTATTACTTTAGACCCGACCACCACCACCCCCACTGTCCTAATCCCGGAGTTTAAACGTAGATAAGACCTCATTTGACCTTTGTTCCGCCTGAGACGCTGAAGGGGACGCTGTAGGAGGGCAAGATTTATAGGGGGGGTGAAGCGAAAATGACCCTAGGGAAGACAAATTACTTGGAGGTGAAAAGACTGAAGGTGTTGAGATTGTAAAGTTTTGAGAGAGAGAGAGAGAGAGAGAGAGAGAGAGAGAGAGAGAGAGAGAGAGAGAAGTCATTGGTGTGGACGTAAAAACAAACAATGAGTGTGAAGTGGTGGACCTTATCTGGGGCCTCATCTGTGTGTGTGTTTGTGTGTGTGTGTGTGTGTGTGTGTGAGAGAGAGAGAGAGAGAGAGAGAGAGAGAGAGAGAGGAAGCAAAAGACTTTAACCTGCTGACGAAGCCACAGGTGAACGTGGGTTATCAGGAAGTGAGAGAGAGAGAGAGAGAGAGTTACATAGAGTTACATAGATACACAGACCACACAGACCTTACGGTCCCTACGAGGTGGTCCGGCCTTAATCCTAATATAGTGCATAGGAGCAGGAGAAAAGGATAGCACAGCAGAAGGCTCTCTCCCCCACCCTCCAGACCCTCCGGCATTTGCCGTACAGGAAACAAGAGAGGAAGTAATACCTTGCAGGAATGAAAAACCTGAAGGAATTTTATAGGATCGGCAGAAAGTAGAATAATATGGAAAAGGAAAATTTAGGCATACAGCCACATACTTACTCTATACATGCATTTTTTTTTTTTTTTTTTTTTAACAAAAGATGAACAGAATGCTTATCTATTATATATATTCTAAAATACTGTCTGTGTCTAATAGACACATGAATGCAGACGCGAATATGCAAATTGCTCCATCCTAACTAAACGATACCAATTGCGTCGAGATACATGTCCAGTCTCTTTTTAAACATATTTATGGTACCACTCTCAATCACATTCCCAGGGAGTTTATTCCATTCGCTTACAACAGAGTAAGTGAAGAAGTTTTTGGTTGTATCAAGATTAGCCCTTCTTGCTTGCAACTTCATACCATTTCCTCGAGTTACAGTCTCGGTAATTACTGTGAATAGCTTGCTTGAATCAGTATTACTAAAGCCTTTTAGAATCTTAAAACATTCAATCAGTTGTCCCCTGAGTCTCCGTTTTCTAAGAGAGAATAGGTTTAATTCTCTGAGTCTCTCGAGGTATGGTTTATTCCTCAGGGACGGGATTAACTTGGTAGCCCTACGCTGGACCGCTTCCAGTATTTCTACATCTTTAATTAGGTGAGGCGCCCAAAACTGCACTGCAAACTCCAAGTGTGGCCTGACTATGCTTTTGTATAGGGGGATTACAATATCTTTGCTTTTATATGTAAAATGTCTTTTGATGAAGCCTAGGGCCCTGTTGGCTTTATTGGCGGCAGAGATACATTGATTTGAACATTTCAGATCGTCTGAAATTATTACGCCTAGATCTTTAACTAGTGAGGACTTGCTAATGATTTGGCCCTTCATTTCGTAATCATACCTTTTGTTTTTCTTCCCACATTGCAGTGCCTGACACTTGCTTACATTGAAGGGCATTTGCCATTTTTCTGACCAGCTGATAATTTTATTAAGGTCATTTTGAAGGCTAATTCTGTCTTCTTCAGTTAATATAATGTTGCCGATTTTTGTGTCGTCTGCAAATTTAGAAATGAAATTGTTTAGGCCAACATCGATATCGTTAATATACATAATAAATAGGACTGGTCCCAACACCGATCCCTGAGGAACACCACTGGTCACTGGAGCCCAGTCTGACTCTACTCCATTTATAACGACTCGTTGCTTTCTCTCACTCAACCAGCAACGTATCCACCTATGAATATTTCCGTCAATTCCAAGTGATCTTACTTTTGTCATTAGTTTATCATGCGGCACTTTGTCAAAGGCTTTCTGGAAGTCTAAGTAGATTATATCAAGTGACCTGGTACAATCATTCATTTTCAAAAGTGAATCGTAAAACTCAATTAAATTTGTCACGCATGATCTCCGCGTTCTAAAGCCATGCTGGCTGTTCCTAATTACGTTATTAGTTTCTAGGAACTCAACTATCCTATCTCTAATTAATGATTCGAGGATCTTTCCCAAGACAGAGGTTAGGCTAATTGGTCTATAATTACCTGGTTGATCTCTACTGCCCTTTTTATATATAGGGGTCACGTTAGCCAGTCTCCAGTCTGCTGGAACCTTTCCTTGTTGTAGGGACTTGTTAAAGATAGTTGTTAGAGGGCTGCATATTACATCCATCACATTTTTTAGTATTTTAGGGTAGAAATTGTCTGGGCCGGGAGTCTTATTACTGTTCATTTTATTAAGTTTATTTCTCACTTCATTACTGCTAAGATGCATATCACTTAGTGCGTTTTGGATTGACATTTGATGCTCTTCGATGGTGTCATTGGCGTCTACTGTGAAAACTGAACTGAAAAACTTATTTAAAGTAGAGACAATTTCCTGATCGTCCGTGATAAGAGCACCCTCGTCGCTGATAAGTGTACCAACGCCCGCCTTGAATCTCTTATTGCCGTTAATGTAGAGAGAGAGAGAGAGAGAGAGAGAGAGAGAGACAGAGAATTAAGCAGTAAAATCTAAACAAATACTTTAATAATAATAATAACAATAATAATAATAATGCGTTTAAGTCTTTCAGCTAGATTTGTAAATGTATGTAGCGCTTTATGTATTTATGTAGCGGGTTTGTTTCTCCATAAATCCCATTACTGTAAATTAACGTTAATATTGTTGTAGTAATATTATTTTGGCAACTCACAAGGAAATATTATTATTGCTTAGGATATTCGCACATATTTGTAGACGCACACGTATACACACAAAGGCGTACACACAGGCATATTGTAATAGTGTACATATGATGAATTACACATACATTTTCTTCACACACACACACACACACACACACACACACACACACACACACAGGTAAAACAGGTGAGGTAGGCAAGGTACACGTGGGTTATCAGGTAAATCTCAGGGGCGGTCTTCCTCCCCTGGGGTGTTGGGTGGGGGGGGGGAGCCCTGGGGGTGTTTGGAAGGGGGTAGTTGAGAAGGAAGGAGGGATAGAGAGGGAGGGGGAGGAGAGAGGTGAAGTGGAACATAAGAACATAAGAAGAGAGGATAACTGCAGTAGGCCGGTTGGCCCATGCTAGGCAGCTCCTAGAAGAGTAACTGAACTACTAGAATGAGATAAGGATAGCAAAGAAGAAGGCTCTCCCCTGTCCTCCAAACCCTCCAGCCGAAGCTGGCAGGAAAAAGTCAGAAAGAACACCACGCCGTATAGAAAAACTGGCGTGGACATTTTACAGGAAAGTGTGAAAGGAGAATAGAGACAATCATAGTGTAACCTGAAAAGAAAAATTTTTTGAATTAGTATTGGTTATAAGATTTTCTTTATTCTATATCCACCCCTTATTAGTCATATGCTTATCTAGCCTATGCTTGAAACTCTCAATGGAAGAGGCAGCAACTGCTTTACTAGGTAGCTTATTCCATTCGTCTATTACTCTATTACCAAACCAATTTCTACCGATTTCCTTTCTGAAACGGAATTTTTCTAGTTTGAAACCATTATTTCTAGTTCTATCCTGTATGCTCACTTTAAGTACCTTGCTATTATCTCCCTTATTTATACCCTTCATCCACTTAAACACCTCAATTAAGTCTCCCCTTACTCTACGCCTCTCTAGCGAATGCAGACTTAGTCTTTTCAGTCTGTCTTCATATGACAGGTTCCGGACGTCATGTATCATTTTAGTCATTCTTCTCTGTACATTTTCTAACGAATTAATATCCATTCTTTAGTAAGGACACCAAAATTGTACCTGCGTAGTCTAAATGTGGCCTTACTAATGCTAGATAAAGTTTCAGTATTACTTTAGATGATCTATTGCTCACGCTTCTCGAAATAAATCCTAGGACCCTATTTGCTTTATTTCTCGCATTAATACACTGTTGCCTTGGTTTAAGGTCGTTACTAATCATAACTCCTAGATCTCTCTCGCATTCCGATTTGCTAATTTCTTTGTTATCTAAGCTGTATTTAGTGGAAGACAAAATGGGAGGTAGAGGTGGGGAGGAAGCTATGGAAGGGAAGTGGGGAGAGATTGTGGGGGAGAGAGAGAAGGAGAAAATGTTATAGAACTACAGATAGATATATAGACAGATAGGTAGACATGGATAGGTAGATGGATAGATAGATAGGTTTAAAAATAGCTAGATAGATAAATAAATATAGATATTAATAGACAGCCTGGAGCACTATAATCACATGGGGTTCAGCCTCACACCTTACCTCACACCTGCCTCCACCCCACCCCCGGGAATACCTCTCATTAACACCTCGCCTCACCTCTTGTGGGACTACCTTTCTGACTGACACCTTTTGTTTTGAGAAAGCAGTAGTTTAACTTAGCTGATCCGCAATGATTTTCAGTCTTAAGTATTGTTATAAGGGGTGACAAGCATATATATATATATATATATATATATATATATATATATATATATATATATTTTTATAGCATTGCAGGCCAGCTTTGCCACCAAAACACAGTACTTGAAATCAGCTGGATGTCCATAAGATACATCGCATACAGTATATTTATTCCCTGCCACAGTGGGGTTAGGGGAAGGCTGGCCAGCATCCTGAATGGCAATGTAATCAGCAAACCTCAACTGTGCCTCAAATCTAAGCCCTGACTGGCCCCATCCTGCCGCAGTGCCTTCACCCACTACATCACTAGGCGTCAGCTATACTCAGGTCATTTTATCTAGGCGTAGACTTGCCACCTTGAATGTTGAGCTGTAACAGATCATCATCATGGCGCTAATAATGAAGTTCTGTGGAAGGGATGTTGAACCCTAGTACAGTCGTCCTCTGCCACTGAGCAAAATTGCTCCTCGATATAAATCGTAGGAGCCTATTTGCTTTATTCTAGCATCAATCCACTTCTGCCTAGGTTGAGGTCTTACTAACCATAACTCCTAGATCTCTCTCGCATTCCGATTTACTAATTACTTTGTTATCTAAGTTGTATGTAGTATCTCCCATGGTCTTGCCTACGTTCAGTACTGTACAGTTTTCAAAATCTGACAGTGAATTACCCACAAAATTTGTACAAGTGGCACCATTGGATTGTCAAGGCCAACGTCAGTCGTCATCGCCGCGCGAGGGCAGCACATACAAGATTGACTCCACGCTGCTTGCCTGTCACCATCACGCGAGGCTGATGCAGTGACTTAAGAACATATTATAAGAGGCGTCTAGAGCCACAGGGGCATCCCCACCAATATACTGGTTTTGAGTTAGGTAGGGGAGACAACAGGCTTAACCCTCTTCTCAGTGACAGCACTGGTTGCCATACAAGATTCGGCCTTCTGGACAGTGGTAGAGGGGCTCAAAGTCACGTGGGTTTGTCCATGCTGCCGGGCGAACAAATCAGAGCAGGCAGGCATCTAAGCCACACAGCCCAAACCAATTACGTATTGGATTTTTACCCCATTTATCGTGGATTATTGGTGACAAGATGAGCTGTTGTTATTGGAGTTGAAGGGGGGGTGACAAGATGAGTTCATCACATAGTTACAATGAGGAGGTGGTGCCTATAACCTCTCGTAAGCATCAGAAGTGTGTGGAGAAGTGGAAAAAGGTAGAAAGGAAGAGGAAAAGAGAGTGGTGAGGGGAGACAGCGGGAGGGGGCTTGGCACCGAGGAGGCAGAGTTGGATGTCGATCTCCTAGATGACGACCCCACCATTTAACCCCCCACTACCCCTTCTCAATTTACTTAAGCACTACACTACACTTTTTTTTTTTAGTGTTATTATTTCAATCTATTATGGTAGAGGAAAAATAATAACTGCATTGATTTCAGTTTTAGTCGTCAAAAACGTGAAATTACAGTAATAATTATTCGTTTATTAATATTAAGTGAACTGGAATCTTCAGTTAATAAAGTTTTGTACATTAATACATTCGTTGATGTTTTTTCTGCTGTTTTTAAATCCCTACAATATGTTATTATGCCCACTTATAAATTGGGGGTTTGGTTTTACTGCCTATTTTGTGGTTACGGTTATTATTGTTTTGTTTTTTTGGCTTTACATGTAGAGCATAGGCGCTGATGATCATTTTGATGTATAAAAGGTTTGTTTATTGCCTTCTGGTTATGACGTTGCCATAAACACAACTTTAAAGCGTCATAACTCAAAAGTACATTTTGGCGCCAATGCCCCTTTAGTTCTAGACGCCTCTGCTGATTATTAAGAAGAGAGGATAACTTCAGTAGTCCGGTTGGCCCATGCTAGGCAGCTCCTAGAAGAGTAACTGAACTACTAGAATGAGATAAGGATAGCAAAGAAGAAGGCTCTCCCCCGCCCTCCAAACTCTCCAACCGAAGCCGGCAGGAAAAAGTCAGAAAGAACACCACACCGTATAGAAAAACTGGCGTGGACATTTTACAGGAAAGTGTGAAAGGAGAATAGAGGCTCCACCTCTCTCTCTCTCTCTCTCTCTCTCTTCTTTGATTTACTGGTGGTACAGTCATGGACAGAGAAACCTGGACAGGTGAGGCGAGGCAAATGTCATATTTTCTCTTTTTCCCCGGCTTGTCCGTCACTCTTCGTTCACGACTCCTTTCCCCCATCCCCCCCACCCCCCATCCCGTTTACCCTCTCTTCATAGCACCTGCCAGGCTGCACTCCCCCTCCCCCCTTCCCTGCCCCCATACACCCCAGTTCGCTTATCCGCCTACCTTGAACCGTGTGTGTGTGTGTGTGTGTGTGTGTGTGTGTATCCTTGACACAAGCAACTCCCTACATTTTTCCGATCACAACCCATCCCTCCCTCTTCCCTACGGCTACTCTGCTAACACACACACACACACACACACACACACACACACACACACACACACACACACATATGAGAAGCTCATCTTCAGCTGCTCTCTCTCTCTCTCTCTCTCTTTCTGTTTTTCAAGATTCTGTAGGAGTGAATAGTAATGTCAGTGCAAAGTATGCCTTTATTATTGTGATATAAGTATTGCAAAATAAAACTTAGGAATATATTTAAAGAAAACAACTGCAGTAGGCTGGTTGGCCCATGAGAGGCATCTCCTCCTGATTTTGGATCTGCATACGAGAGAGATAGAGAGAGAGATAAGTGAGGAGTGACCACTTGTCCCCCCCTCTCTCTCTCTCTCTCTCTCTCAATAATCTGTAGCAGTGAATAATAATGTCAGTGCAAAGCATGCCTTTACTGTGATATAAGCATTACAAATTAAAACACTGGAACATATTTAGAGGGAACAACTGCAGGAAATCCTCTCGAGACGTCAGCATGTGGAACTGTCATTATTTCCCTGCGGGCCAATTAACATAAGAACATAAGAAGAGAGGATAACTGCAGTAGGCCGGTTGGCCCATGCTAGGCAGCTCCTAGAAGAGTAACTGAACTACTAGAATGAGATAAGGATAGCAAAGAAGAAGGCTCTCCCCCGCCCTCCAAACCCTCCAGCCGAAGCCGGCAGGAAACAGTCAGAAAGAACACCACGCCGTATAGAAAAACTGGCGTGGACATTTTACAGGAAAGTGTGAAAGGAGAATAGAGACTATCATAGTGTAACCTTCATACTTGCCTACTCCCTTCTGCCACAATTTTCGCCAATTCTCATCTTTACTTTCCAATTCAGAGCATGCCATTTATGATAATAATTGCACAAACACTCACACACACACACACACACACACACACACACACACACATATATATATATATATAAGACAGAGACAGAGAGATGGTAGATGGGGGAGGAAGGAGGGGGAGAAGAAAGGATGGAAGCAAGTGTTTAGTTTGAGAGAGAGAGAGAGAGAGAGAGAGAGAGAGAGAACATAAGAACATAAGAAGAGAGGATAACTGCAGTAGGCCGGTTAGCCCATGCTAGGCAGCTCCTAGAAGAGAGAGAGATGCCACCATTTTCGCCAAAGACTCCACTATATTTCTCCTCATCTTTACTTTCCGATTCAGATCATGCCAATAGTCATATATATATATATATATATATATATATATATATATATATATATATATATATATAGCAGGGGTTGAGAGAGAGAGAGAGAGAGAGAGGTGAGAAGTGTCTACTTGTCCCCTGGGAATGGCCAGCCTTCCCGGGTCATATGGGTAGGACGGAGAGGAGGTGAGGGAAGGAAGGGGATGGGGGGGTACGGTTCATATGGACGAAGATTTAGTGGAAAAATCGAAAAGGAAAAAGAAACAATTAGCTCAGCCCCTGAGTGTCCAGGTTTCTTTGTCCATGACTGTACAGTTATGGCCATATTCTTAAAAATAATTCCTTCCCTAAACTTTTCCTTCCCTTCAAATGATTTTCCTTTCCCTTCAGTATGCGTAAAGATTTCCTTGGAAGGGAAGGAAAAATGTTCAGGTTGGTAGCCCTGTTAAACTACAATGACCCATCCTGCTGATATTTGGTATGATGGAGCGTTAAATTTATAAACTAATACATCAAAACACGCACATCTCGTGCTGGATAATGAAAGCACAACACATTTGAGACGTGGGAGGTGGCCACCACATCTACAGTATACTGTTGGTTTGTATTCAGCCATAAATGCCATTCTGGCCAACACCGCAGCGTGTTCACTCCTCAAGACAATATTTTGATAAATAATATTCGAGGAATATTATTACGCTTAATGTTGCTTTATTAAAGTCGCACCAATTTAAAACAAATGTTTGGGTGGGGTCTGGCGCTGGGTGCAGCCATGCCATACTTCCTAAACGAGCGATGAGTAGATTCTGTTATATATGTAATAGGCATCACAGATAGGTACACACATACTAAGACAATATAAACGTAAGTATTCTAGCATATCAAAGGAAGGTAAACTTGTAATGCATATGGCTCTTGTACATCAATAAAGAAACGTGGCATACATATTTTACAGTGGTGCTGAAAAAAATGTAGTTACTTTTACCGACTTTCACGGTAGTTCTAAGTTGGGTAAGTAATGTAACAATTACGTTTATAATATAAATTTGAAGGAATCAGTAGAACATACGCTATTTTCTTAATAGAAATAAATAAGTTAAAACACTCACGAGCGGCAACATCCAGGCCCATATTGGGAATCATAAATTATATGAGAGAGAATACGATTTTTAAATTCATTATTTTGGTTATATTTAACTTAAATTAGTTTGTCTTTACACACACACACACACACACACACACACACACACACACACACACAAACACACACACACACACACACACACACACACACACACACACAAGTGGGTGGTCATGTCAGTGGCACCATTGGATTGACAAGGCCAATGTGAGTCATCGCCGCGCGAGGGCAGCACATACAAGGTTGACTTCATGCTGCTTGCATGTCACTATCACGCGAGGCTGATGCAGTGACATGGTGATTTTCAACACGTTGAGCCTCAGTGTCGCTCTTGCATTGGTGGAGTGTGTATCTCCGACGGTTAGCCCATGGCGCCAAGCCGTCTACACTCGCATGATCGCATTGCCACATCAACTGTTACCCCTTCCCTCGCCCTCAGTCACCTAATGTCAGGCAGAGAGTGCGTACGTGTGATGCCCAGCTCCGCGGTGCCGGGGTGTCTTGTTACCCACAGCATACCAGGCTCATTGTAAATGAGAAATATGTTTCGCTGAGGGTGGGGGATGTAGAGAGGATTATTGAAAGGAGCATGTGTAGTTAAAAGGAAAGACAGACTGACAAAGGAAGTGCAGGAGCGTTGTGGTGTTAATGTGAACGTGATAGAAAGCGTTAGGAGAAAATACTCTGAGGTGGTTTGGCCATGTGGAGAGGATGGAGAGCGAGAGACAAGCGAGGAGAGTGTATGTGAGTGAGGTGGAGGGGGGGAGAGGGAGGGGAGGCCTAAGATGAGATGGAAGGATGGGATGGAGGTATGTGAGAGAGAGGGGGGTGAGCCAGTGGCGTATCCAGGAAATTTGCCAGGGGGGGGGCAAACACTTGGAATATTTCCCCATAATATGTCACCACAAATTTTCCTAGATTTGATGTTTTATGTCATCAGAAATAAATTGACATCATTACTGTCGCATTTGTTCCAATGTCTTAAAGAAAAACTATCTTTTCCCCACATATTGACAGCTTTCTTGAAGTTACTTTAAGTTAATAGCTAATAATCCTTTCAGAGGACAAGTATGTAAAAACACTCAGTACATAATGTTACCAGAGGTCTACTATTTCATTAGAGAGAAAATGGAAACACCAGCAATAAATTAGAAGGCACTGGAGTTGCCCTAGCAAAGACATCTCCATGTCACTAGTATCCTTGGTCATCAGGGTACTCTCGTAGATGGTAGTATTATCGATACCTGCATGCTAACTTCCCTCCCTTCTACCTCAATTTTTTTTTTCGGTACCACAAATTTCTTGAGCACTTTTAGTACTGAAAAAATGACTGTCAACGCTATACTCTTAGTGCATCATTTACCTGCTATCTTTATCTCTCTGTGCATATAAGGAATTACAGCTATTTTGCGTAATAACCTATGAAATTATAATGAATTATACCACACATCGGCACAGCAAGTACCATACGAGATGCAATGGCGTCCATACTATCTGTTTATGTTCGGAAATAAACCCTGTCTTTTGATTGGCTGCTGGAAGAAAAATAGCGGAATGGATGGGCCAATGAAAACTCGAGATCTGGCGTGAGTGTCCCGAACACACACACTTTCCCACATTCGTATCGTTTTTTTCTATTTTCCTTTGCGGTTCTCTCTCTCTCTCTCTCTCTCTCTCCACTTAGCACATACGCATAAATTCAAACCCGCTGCTGCAGCCACCCCCAGTCTGGTATTCTGTTTTGCACTACTGTTGTGGTGGTAGGCAGTAGAAATTCTGTTTTCCACTACTTATTCTTTTAGTTTGATTCTCACTGGCTCAGGCATCAGGGGTGGTGCATACGTCAAGACTGACCTAAGTAAAAATACATCTGCTGGGATTAAACTGTCTTAATCCTTGACTCAGGTGACCACGCCACCTGCCCCTCTCAGCAGGGAATGATTTTCATATCACCTGAACTGTACTGTGCTGCATTGAAAGGATTTTTCCATTAAGGAAAAAAAAAAAAAACGGCGTAGAGCTATTCATCTTGAAAATTCTCACCTAGAAAAGTGGGGGGGACAAAAGATACTCTGTCCCCCAGGCTCCAAAAAGTGGGGGGGGGGGGAAGCAAGTCCCCCTGTCCCCCACTCAAACGAGGCCCCTGGCACACCTTACCGTGTATAATGTACAGTAGTCTGAGGTGATCAAAATGGCTTCATGCAGTCTTCGAAAATTCTGCTTGTTTCATTGTGTGTAATAATTGTGTAGTTTTTGTTTGCAACTGGCTACAGTTGAGGGGACAGGAAGGCCATTTTTACACCTCATCAGGCTTCATGTGCAAAACATCATTACAGCTCTAATATTAACCACGTCATCTACGGTGTCAGGGGAAATTGTTAACTTATAAATGGTCATTTTTTTTCCTAAGGGTTTTATTATATTTAGCTTTCAGTTTCAAAGGAAATTATTGCTTCCACATAAAATTTTTGGAAATAGATAATATTGTTTAATATACAGGTGGTAAAATTAGGAAAATTGTATTGTCATACAAGAACTATGCCAAAAATCCCTTTCAGCATTTCCCCCAAATATTCCCAGGGGGGGCAAAGTGCCCCCCTGCCCCCCCAGTGGCTACGTGTATGGGGTGTGCTGTGGGGGAGGGCAGTGAAATGGCGGGGGACAGGGCGATAAGGAGGCGGTATGTTTGTTCTTACGGGATGGAGTCGTCATGCTATAGACAGTTAGATATATTGGTGTAGTGTTAATAACTGTTCTTTATTCATTTTATTTTGTATTAACCTCGTCATCCTTGTTCTTATTGTTTTTATAATGCTGAAAAGTATGGGGAAGACTGTAGGCCTATCATGTATTAAGCAGTGTAGCTCGGCCTTATTACACTCATTTCCTCTCCCCCTCCTCCTTCTCCTCCTCCCCTTCTTTCCTCTCCTGTTCTCTCCTCCTCCTCCTCTTCCTTCTTTTTTCCTCCTTTTTCTCCTTTTTCTCCTCCTCTTTCTCCTTTCCTTGTCTTCCTCTCCATTCCTCTTTCTCTTTTTCATTTTCCACTGCTTCCTCCTCCTTCGCGCTCTTCCCCCTCTTTCTCTTTTCCTCCTCATCCTCATCCTTCTTTTCATCATTTCCTTCTTCCTTTTCCTCCTCCTCCTCCTCCTCCTCCTCCTCTTGGGTATAAGGAAGAGTTTTCTTATTTGGGAGACATGTTATGTGCTGGAGGTGGGACTGGAGCTAGGTCTGTGGCCAGAGTGAGGAGTGGTTGGAAGAGGTTCAGGGAGCTGTTGCCTCCCCTGACATTGAGAGGGCTCTCCCTCCATGCTAGGGGACCTTTGTATGCAGCATGTGTTAGCAGTGTAATGCTGTATGGTAGTGAGACCTGGGCAGTAAAGGAAGACGAGATCTGTAGGCTCAAATATACAGAAATGACAGTGATTAAAAGGATGTGTAGTGTGTCCTTGGGTGTGAGGCCTGGGGGGCTGGTTTATGATTGAAGAGTTGAGAGGAAGGTTGGGACTGGAGTGTATTGGTGTTGTGGTGATGAGGGGTAGATTGAGATGGTTTGGGCATGTGGAGAGGATGGAGGATGACAGTTGGGTGTGGAAAGTGTGAAGTGTGAACGTCGGGGGTAGGGATGTGAGAGGCAGACTGTCACACTTTTAATTGCACTTGAGCTAACTGAGGAGGGAAATACCACTTTTGAATGTATGCTGTTTTTTTTTTTTTTTTTAACCTGAGGTACCTGTACTGATGTTGTATGACTTGACGTAGTGTATGTCAGCATCTATTATGCACTATAGTCTCACCAATCTAAAACCTAGGTTTGGGTGGAGTCTAGCCGGGGATTTCCCGGCGTACAGCGTTGCCTTGTTTCCTATACTCTCATTGGCTAGTGGCTGACCTGACACCGTTAGAGTTCGTCCGCTCCCATCTCGCCACCTGGCCTGACATGACTTCACCCACTTCTGTGTGTGTGTGTGTGTGTGTGTGTGTGTGTGTGTATGTGTGTGTGTGTGTAAAGACAAACTAGTTTAAGTTATAAATATAATCAAAATAATGAATTTAAAAGTCGCATTCTCTCTCTCTCATATAATTTATGATTTTTTACCTGGTTATAGCCTTTAAATTACACTCTACATATTAAAACTTAGACTTTCTTTCCACACCACCCAAGAGGTAAAAGTCACGGCGCGTTTTTTTTTTTTTTTTTTAAGAGGTTTCCCCGATAGGCCTATTCCTCTTCTCTTACAGCATGTAAGAAATTATCATGAATCCTCCTCATCAGAAGAGGTGAGAGTGATTTTCTTGGGAGACGTAAACTCTGGAGAGTTGTTTTCTTCATTATCTCTTGCTTCTCTGCGTATTGCTTCAATCCTGCTCTTGCTAAGTCCTGTTGCTGCAGCTGTTCGATGAATTGCCCTTGACACATCATCGAAAATTCCTCCGTACTGCTTCTCCTGCAGAAAATACTGGCTTACGTTGAAGGCCATTTCTTTGGCTTGACTATGTAGATGCGAGCGAGTTGGCGTAGCTGCCATTGTGTCTGCATCAACATAGAAAGTGAATAGTGGAAGCACCTGACAGAAGCTTAAATCTCCCCCAATGGATTAACTCCCAGTATGGGCCTGGTGTTGCCGCTCGTGAGTGTTTTAACTTATTTATTTCTATTAAGAAAATAGCGTATGTTCTACTGATTCCTTCAAATTATATTATAAACGTAATTGTTACATTACTTACTCAACTTAGAACTACCGTGAAAGTCGGTAAAAGTAACTACATTTTTTTCAGCACCACTGTAAAATATGTATGCCACGTTTCTTTATTGATGTACAAGAGCCATATGCATTACACGTTTACCTTCCTTTGATATGCTAGAATACTTACGTTTATATTGTATTAGTATGTGTGTACCTATCTGTGATGCCTATTACATATATAACAGAATCTACTCATCGCTCGTTTAGGAAGTATGGCATGGCTGCACCCAGCGCCAGACTCCACCCAAACCTGGGTTTAAGATTGGTGAGACTATAGTGTCAGCCTGAGTAAAATCATGTAGTGTTTGCCTAAATATAACTTTTAGATGGACCATTTGCAGAGAAAGTTACTTTGAATTAGTTTTTGTAAGCCTGTGACTGCTAGTAATTGTTTTAGTTTTATAAAATGCTTTGGTGTTAGCATGAATAAAAACTGCAGTGGATCAGGTCTGGTCAAAGGGTTAAATGGTGTAGGGGGCACAGGAAGGCTTAATAGCAGCTCTTCCTTAACAACCTATCTATCCATCTGTCTATCTATTGCCAGACGCCTTAATCCCATAAGGGGTGGCCACAAACAAATCACCTCCATATCGCCCTGTCCCCTGCCATTTCACTCTCCTGTCCCCAGCTCACAACCCCCTCTCTCATATACAACCCTCCCTCATAACAACCCTTTTTGTATATTACACGTCAACATTGTGTACTGTTATTTATGGTGCTTGTATAGTAACAGTGTTGGCATCAGTAATATACAAAAGCACACTGAGATGAGATGTGCACAATAAATGGCTCAAAAAGTGGCGTTGAGAAATATCCAAATCCACCAAGAATACAACTGTAAACGACAATGTTGTACTGATTATGAAAATTGATATTGCAGGATGAAGGAAGCAGAAGAGAAAGTCTAAAAGATAACCAAAGAGACGAAAGATGTGGCTAAGGTGATGCAAGAAGGCGGCAGTCTGGTGAGTAAACTGAAGAACAAGGTGAAGATGGTGCAGAGAGGGAGCCAGGATACAAAAAGCCTTTGTTACAAGTAAGGCCCATTAGTTTATTCTGTCTATCTACCTATCTACAGCCAGACAAATAAGACATTATTTTTTCCATACCTTAATCCCATAAGGGGTGCCAACAAACAAACTGTCTCCAAGTTGCCCTGTCCCCTGCCATATCACTGCGCTTCCCTTATTTCGAGAAGCGTGAGCAATAGATCATCTAAAGTAATACTGAAACTTTATCTAGCATTAGTAAGGCCACATTTAGACTACGCAGTACAATTTTGGTGTCCTTACTATAGAATGGATATTAATTCGTTAGAAAATGTACAGAGAAGAATGACAAAAATGATACATGACGTCCGGAACCTTTCATATGAAGACAGACTGAAAAGATTAAGTCTGCATTCGCTAGAGAGGCGTAGAGTAAGGGGAAACTTAATTGAGGTGTTTAAGTGGATGAAGGGTATAAATAAGGGAGATATCAGCAAGGTACTTAAAGTGAGCATACAGGATAGAACTAGAAATAATGGTTTCAAACTAGAAAAATTCCGTTTCAGTAAGGAAATAGATAGAAATTGGTTTGGTAATAGAGTAATAGAGTAGTAGACGAATGGAAAAGCTACCTAGTAAAGTAGTTGCTGCCTCTTCCATTGAGAGTTTCAAGCATAGGCTAGATAAGCATATGACTAATAAGGGGTGGATATAGAAAAAGGAAAATCTTATAACCAATACTAATTCATAATTTTTCCTTTTCAGGTTACGCTATGATAGTCTCTATTCTCCTTTCACACTTTCCTGTAAAATGTCCACGCCAGTTTTTCTATACTGCGTGGTGTTCTTTCTGACTTTTTCCTGCCGACTTCGGCTGGAGGGTTTGGAGGGCGGGGGGAGCCTTCTTCTTTGCTATCCTTATCTCATTCTAGTAGTTCAGTTACTCTTCTAGGAGCTGCCTAGCATGGGCCAACCGGCCTACTGCAGTTATCCTCTCTTCTTATGTTCTTATAATGGAATTGTTCCAGTTTGAAACCATTACTTCTAGTTCTATCCTGTATGCCCACTTTAAGTTCTGTACCTTGCTAATATCTCCTTTACTTATTCCCTTCCTTCACTTAAACACCTCAATTGTCTCCCATTAATCTATGTCTTCCCACACCGTATCACAACACACCATACCAATCTCTCACACTACACGACACGAAATCACACTCCCACACAACACAGAACCACTCTCCCACACCACACCACACCACACCACACCACACCACACCACTCATAACCACCCTCCCATACCAAACTACACACCACACAACCCTCCACACACCACACCACACAACCCTCCTCACACAACACCACACAAACCCCTCCATACCACACTACATCACACAACCTCCCCCTATACCACACTACACCACAAAACCCCTCCAAAACACCACACCACACCACACCACACCACACCAAGGGGATTAACCAAAGGGGCCTGAAACTCCCGCATCTGGTAATTCTGAGCTTGTTTCCAGGTACCTTCACACGCACTCCTCTGGTCACATCTTCCACAGAGCAGGCAACAGATGGACAGACAGCGTAACTGAATGGCAGGCCAGAGATGGAGTGAGAGGAAGAGGTACACAGGGAACAAGATAGATGAAACTCGCAGATCCACCGATATGGGAAGAGGCTAACAACCAGTGTATCAGAGTGGAGAAAGATGAGAGGGGTCCTAATCCTCCAGTGGTAATGTCAGGGCTTGATGATGATGATGATGATGATGATAATGATGATAAAGATGATATTGATGATGATGATGATATTAATGATGATAAAGATGATATTGATGATGATGATGATGATGATGATATTAATGATGATAAAGATGATATTGATGATGATGATGATGATGATGTTGATTCTGATGATAATGATGATTTAACTTCAGTACGAGGTAACAGAGTTGGGATTACGGTGATGATGATGATGATGATGATGATGATTACAGTCATGATAACAATTTTAACGAAGATGATGATGATGATGATTGTAGTTATGATAATGATAGTAATGCTAATAATAATAATAATAATGACAATTATAATAATGATAATGAAGATACTGATGATGATTTTTGTCGGTAGGTGGACGGACGGACGGAACTGCAAGAACTTGGTCAGCAGTCAAAGATCCACGATTCCCCATCCATCCATCCATCCATCCATCCATCCATCCAGCTCCCCCTGATGTTAAAAGCTAAGTCAGTTTCTGTCTCATACGCCTTTTGGAAACAGGGCAGTATTTTAGGAAGCACGGGAGTCTTCTCAGTGCCCCTTCCTTAGCTATTTATTTTTGCATAGTACGTCTTAACATTTTCTTGTAAGCTATTAAAATCGGCTTCATATCGGCAGAGTTTACATCTCTCTCATAAGAGAGGGTGTTGAGGTGTAATGTGCTGATTAAATCGCTAAGGAAGAGATGTAAAGAATTTCCAAAGCAGCTTACAGTACGATCCTGGATGCAGAAAAAAAAAAAAAACTGAAGCGAAGTTAACTCATATTTTCAAGTCAAGAAAAAGATTAATTTTATTTATATTTTGTTATGGAGAAATTTGTCCAGATTTTCACATTAAGGTGCAGTATATTCCTAGATTTCCACTTTCCTTTTTATTGGGCCAAAAGCCTAATAGTGAAAAAATCTAATGAAAAATCGAATAGTCTCTCTCTTGACCCAGTGCCCACCTACCTACAAGATTCCATTGAAAGCCGATAGCAAGTTTTTGATATATCTTGGCCGTAGACAGACAGATAGACAGATAGAAAGACAGACAGACAGACAGATAGAAAGACAGACAGACAGACATATAGATAGACAGATAGAAATACAGACAGATTGAGAGATAGATAGATAGACACAGACAAGGGTGAATACATAACCTCCTTCAACTTCACTGGCTGACGTAAGTAGGCACATAAAGCAGTCACCACATAAGCATTATCAAACCCTCCAGCATCCCACCACCAGCATCCCATCACCAGACACACACACACACACACACACACACACACACACACACACACACACACACACACACACACACACACAATTTATTTTGGGGTAGGGATGGTAAAGAGACCTGTATGATTATGAGAGTTGATAGAGACAGCATTATCACTCTTATAGCAGTATGACTCACTCAGCTGAATGCTATCGCCAAGCAGTACCTGGAATAAAATACTAGAGTTGCCCCTACCATGAGAGGGCCCGGGTACCATCTAGTGGTTGTAAAAGTAGCTGGACAAGTCTCTCGTCTTGATAGGCGTCGCTACTTGGCTACTTTTGCTAGTGGCCGTATGACAGTGGAAGGACGAGGGTGTGTGTGTATTGCTTTCATCATTCCCCTGAGGGAAGTGTTGGATATTTGCTGTTCTTAGCCATTAAGGTGACTACATTAGGACACAAGGATATCGCACTGACAGCCAGGAAGTATCATGGCCCAAAGAAATATTACCTATGAGGCTACTAGACGTAATTCTGATGAGACAAGGGGGCTGTTGGTGTAAGGGAGATGAGGAGGCCTTGTACCGCCTCAATCTCGGTGTCTCGGCACGAGTGGAATAGCAGTGTGAGTGTCGTTATGTAGATTTTCGTGCCGATCAGACTGGTGGACTAGGTTTGCCTGCCTCCTTGTCCATGTCCACCCAACAGTACAGTTTGGGACCTGAATGTAAACTGATAAGTGCGATTCAGATTTCAGAGGGACATTGTGATGGAAAAAATTATTGTATGTAAATTATTTTGTCCTGAAGTGCATGCACACACACACACACACACACACACACACACACACACACACACACACACACACACACACATGCACACTCGCGCGCACACACGCACGCATGCACGAACTCACCCACGCACACACACACAGACACACAGACACACACACACACACACACACACACACACACATGCACACTGGCACACGCGCGCACACACGCACACACACGCACGCATGCACGAACTCACGCACGCACAGACACACACACACACACACACACACACACACACACACACACACACACACACACACACACACACACACACACACAAAGGTATATTATGGTGTTGTTCCTTCATTTGCCTAGGCCGAGATCGTCGTTTTTTTGCAGCTGATTTCCCGTAGTGCAGTGGTAAATTTGGACAAATATACAGCTCTGCATCATTTCCACGTCCCTTCTTCGTGACTAGCATCAATCTAGTGTTAACCCCTTGTCACAACACAAAATTTAAGAAAGAGATTGCAATTTTACGCCAAGTTAGATTGAACAGGGGTCCTTATCCTGCAGCGGTGTGTCACAGGCTGATGATGATGATAATAGAGTTGTCGGAGATGATACTGATAATGATGATAGTGATGCTGCTGATGATAGTGATGTTGAAACTCCTGAACCAACTAACTGGACCGAGATTATGGTGATTGTAATGATGATGAAGCAGTTGGGATAATAATGATGATGATGATGACGGTGATGGATCTTATGTAGTAACTCTTTAACAGAGTTGTGATGATTGCTGTGCTTGACGCTGTTGCTCCTGGCGATGATGATGATGATGATGATGATGATGATGATGATGATGACGACGACTACGACAACGATGATGATGGTGATGACGATGATGATGGTGACGGCGACGATCTTCATGTCTATGGCTGAGTCGCCTCTTGTTTTTCGTTTCTCTTCAAATGTAGTTGGTGACTGTGTGTAGGAGAGAGAGAGAGAGAATGTGTGTGTGTGTGTGTGTGTGTGTGTGTGTGTGTGTGTGTGTGTGTGTGTGTGTGTGTGTGTGTGTGTGTGTCCGCGCATGCTTGTGTGTATATGCGTGCGTGCGTGCGTGTGTACAGCATTTCCCTCACATTCGAAGGTCAGGGATATTGCTCTTCTTGGCCATACAAATACTAAACATTTACACTATATTCTGAAAAAACATACTGGATTCCTAAGGTCACTCAATGGGTTTCAAAAATCATTGTTCACTGTCTCTTTATTTATCGCAAGGAAAGGGATGGATGTGTGTCCGAAATAGTAGCTCAGTTTTGGTCTTTCTCCGGACCGTGAATGATTTAAATGGAATAATTATCCTTATTTATATTGGTTTAGTTGTGAGGATGCAACACACGTTTTGTTTACGTTTTATCAGGGCACATCAAAGAGCGGCCATGTCCATCTGCTTCTCACTAATGATTTTCGAACGAGGTTCTACATTCCTCTAGATTTTAGGGACAGCGAAGCCGCACAGCACCACAACACGCCATATCATACCATACCATACCATACCATACCATACCATACAACACCACAAAACCCCACACCACACCACCCCACACCACACCACCCCACACCACACCACCCCACACCACACCACCCCAAACTTTACCACACCAACCACCCTTCCACACCACACCACACCAAGGGGATTAACCAAAGGGTCCTTAAGCTCCCGCATCTAGTAATTCTGAGCTTGTTTCCAGGTAACTCCACACACACACACACACACACACACACCTCAGGTCACGTCTTTCACAGAAGAGACAACAGAAGGAGAGCGAGCGTAACTGAATGGCAAGCCAGAGATGGAGTGAGAAGAAGAGGTGCACAGAGAACAAGATGGAGAGATGATGTGATGCAGATCTACCGAGCAAGGACGAAACAGGCTAACAATCAATGGATCAGAGTGGAGAAAGGTGAGAGGGTCCTTATCATGCAGTGGTGTGTCACAGGCTGATGGTGATGATATTGATGGTGATAATGATGTTGATGCTGATGGTGGTGATGCTTTAACATCTCAACGTATGAGGTTTCAGAATGCACAGTGAGGCTGCATAGTCAGGAAATGGAAGAATATGAGTGCATTTAAGTATTTATGTAATGTGATGAAAAAGGATGGAAGATTAGAGGATGAAGTGACTGAAATGATACGTCAGAGAAGGAGGGTTGCTTGTTCTCTAAAAAGCAGTGATTAGGAAGAGGGAACTGAGGATGAAAGTGTTAAAAAAAAGGGCACTGCATGCTGTGATTCCCACTTTAAAGTATGGAAGTGAAGCTTGGATCTTGCTGAAAGGACGCAAGTCAAGAGTAAGAGCGGTGGAAATGAGCTACTTGAGAGGAGCATGTGGAGTTTCATAGAGAGACAGACAGACAAATGGGCAGATGAAGGAGCGTTGTGATGCTGATGTGGATGAGACTGAAAGCGTTAAGAGAAACACTTCGAGATGGTTTGGCCATGTGGAGAGGATGGTGAATAAGAGAATGACTAGAAGAGTGCACATGAGTTAGCTAGAAGGATAGAGGGGGATGGGGAGACCGACGATGAGATGGAGGGAAAGAGTAGAAACATATGACTGGGATACTTGAGCTAAATGGTAGAGGACAGTACATCATGAAGGCGATTTGCTTGTGGCCACCCCTTACGGGATTAAGGAGTCTGGCTATAGGTAAACCGATATAGATAAATAGATAGATAGGTAGGTGATGATGATAATATGATAATGATGATGATGATGATGATGATGAGAATGGTAATGATAATGAGAATGACGGTGTATATAATGATGATGATGATAATGACGACGACAGCTATGATGATGAGGAGGAGGAGGATATTGATGATGATTTTTGTCGGCAGGTGGAAGGACAAAACAGCAGGAACTCTACCATCGGTCCAAGCATCCACGATTCCACATCCATCCGTCCATCCATCCATCCATCTCGCTTGATGTTAAAAGCTAAGTCTATTTAACTTAAGTAGTACCAATTGCTTCTTCATAAGCTTTCCAGCTGTCTGAACAGATCTGCAGTAGCTTTTAACTTCTAGAATAACTCGGTTCTGGTGCTCAGTTTGGTACTTTTATTTTCCTTTTATCAGCACTGCCGCGGCAAATTTTGAGAAAAGTCCCTCAAGTAACTCCTGTTATTTTTTTTACTAGGTTTCTAATGATGTCCATAGATCTGTTGTTGCTTTAACAGTTTCCTAGACAACACAGTCTTGGCGCATTTCTCTGCCACCCTATTATACCATGTCATATAGTGTTCTCGCTTGCTTGCTCTCTACGCTCGCTCGGTTGAACAATAAATCACTGAAGAATAGGTGGTATAAAGCCCCCTAAGCCGCCGTAGTATTACACCCTCGGTATGCAGTTCGTTCCCTGCGGCCTTGTAACTTTGTGTACCCGAAGTGCTTACAAAATAACTTGAAATAATTTTCCTTTCGTAACTAAACTCGTTTCACTTTAACTTGGCCTGAGTTGTTGTTGTTGTTCTTGTTACATCTTAGGCTCCTCTGGATGTGAACCCTGTGTTATATTGAAGGATTGTCTGTGTTGTGGTGGTGTGGTGCAGGAAGTGAGTGGGTGTGCTGTGGTGTGGGGGTGCCACTTTGCAGTATGATCACAGGGGATTGTATGTGTGTTATATTTTGTGTTAGTATTGTAGCAGGGAAGGTTGGTGTACTCGTGTCTCTGGGTTCGGTAGTGTCTGAAGGGTGTATGTCTGGTGGTGGCACATGAAGGATGCTGTTTGGCAGAAAGTTTTGGCTGTCTGGGGTGTGTGTGTGTTTATCTATGTGTTTGGTATAGAAAGTTTTGGCTGGCTGGGGTGTCTGTGTGTTTATGTATGTGTTTGGTATAGAAAGTTTTGGCTGGCTGAGGTGTCTGTGAGTTTATGTATGTGTTTGGTAGAGAAAGTTTTGGCTGGGCCGGGGTGTGTGTGTGTTTATGTATGGGTTTGGTACAGAAAGTTTTGGCTGGCTGGTGTGTCTGAGTGTTTATGTATGTGTTTGGCAGAAAGTTTTGGCTGGCTGGGGTGTTTGTGAGTTTGTGAATGTGTCTGGGAAGTGTAGAGTCGGGTGGAGGAGGGGATATGTTGCAAAGATACTCTGTGTAGTGTTGGGCGGTTGTTCGATTTTGTTTGTGGAGAGGATGATGCAACATAAGGTTACAAAGGTGGGACGGATCTTGAGCTGAAGTGATGAACTGTGTGCCTCTCATATTCACTTGGTCTCTGACTGAAATTAGTTATGTTTCTTGGTGTAGGCTGTCAGTACTTGTGGTCTTAGTGTCTTCTGCTATCAAGGTATTGTTTTCTGTTCTTTAAAGCTCCTTCGTGTTTGTGTTGGATATTGTTAAGAATAATATAGTATTCTGTCCTTTTTTTCTTAGTCACTGTCTAGTCATCACTAGTTTTCTGTTACTTACCTAATATCCATTTCTGTTCTAGGTATTATCCTAATGTTTGAGATTATTCATTTCTTGTCTTTTGCTTGAGATTTTTGAGTAATTAAGTATTGGTATAAATTTATTTGATTGTGTTGAGTCATTTGCAAGTGAGTTTAAAGTTGTAATAATACCAGTACTTATTTTCCAATGACTGATTTATGTACTTGTTTGAATGACATGAAAAAATGCGGGATTTGACAAGATGGCTGCACTTTGAATCAACCTCCTCTCTGGTGTTCCCGGTTTAGCTTAAGTTTCGCCACTGTTTTTCCGACATTTCTGGTGCCCAGACCCGGGAGCCTTTAGATGACGTCTGCTAGAAGGTATTTAGCCCGGATTAGTTGCGAGAAGAATGGCGAAATCGTTGGAAGACTTGGTAAAGAGGAGGACGGCTGCCAAAGGTTGGTTGACTCGAAGCATTACTGAGTTAAGAGAGTTATTAGATGACGAGTCTACCACTCAAGAGTTATTAGAAGCAGCCGTTAGTGATTTTGATAAGCGGCTAGCAAATTTAGATGATCTTCAGGCAGCAGTGGAGTTAGAATTAGAAGACCCTGCTGAGTTAGAGGAAGACATAGAGAAAGCAGATAAATTTAGGAGGGCAGCAAGAAAGGTTAGAGCTGAGGCTGCCAAAAGACTCAAGGATGCAACAAATGATAATAGCACTGTATCTACATCTAGTAAAGATAAGTCAGAAGTTAAATTACTCAGACTAGAGCTCCCTAAATTTTCTGGTGAACTGACAGATTGGCAGTCGTTTTGGGACAGATTTGAGGCTTTAGTGGACCAGAGTGAGCTGCCAGTTATCAGCAAATTCAGCTATCTGCAATCTTTACTTCAAGGAGAAGCTCTATCAGTCATCCAGGGGATAGCACTTACCACTGCAAACTACACTGTGGCCTGTAATCTCCTCAAAGAAAGATTTGGCCGTCCAGAGAGGATAATATTTGCCCATGTCCAGGGTTTACTAAATGCCTCTTTAACACCCAGAGTGAAGGGAACCAGTTACGTTGATTCGTTGTGGAAGCTTCAAGATCAGCTACTGAGGCATGTGAGAAGTTTGGAAGGCCTCGGTATCAATGGTAACCAATACGGTGTGGTGTTGACTCCAGTTATCTTGTCTCGTCTTCCACAAGAAATACGTTTGGAATGGTCGAGGGAAAGTTCCGGACATGAAGGCGACCTGGAGTGGCTCCTCAAGTTTCTGCAGAAGGAGATCCAGTGTCGTGAGAGGTCTGAAACTTTCAAGGAACTGTCCGTGGAGAAAGGCAACCCTCGGCGAGAAGATACCGAAAGGAGGAAGATTGGTTCTGCTTCAGCCCTGCAGACTACATCCGAGGAAGGCTCACCGCAGTGTGTGTTCTGCCACAAGCTACACAAGTCTGAGAAGTGCTGGCACATCTTGAGGTTGGACAGACATGGTCGAGAGGGGAAGGTTAGACAAGCTGATTTGTGTTTTAAGTGTCTTTCCAGGGGCCATGTTTCTAAAGGTTGTAAAGGTAAAGTTAAGTGAACTCAATGTAATGGGTCCCATAATGTTCTCTTCTGCAACAATGGTAAAACTAATTCAGAGACTCACAATAAACCTTCACTTAAACAAAATTCTAGTCAAAAGTCAGAAGGTCAATCTAATGATTCAGTCAGTATTGTTGAACATGGTGTTTCTCATGATCGAAGAATGAAAAAGTCTACTGTTTTGCAAACAGCCAAAGTCAAAGTTTGTTCAAGTAGTGGTAAGTCTGTTTTGGCCACTGTTATGTTTGATTTAGGAGCAGATACCACCTATGTGAGTCATAATTTTGTCAGAAGGGTTAAACCTAAATGGATCACTTCAAAATACACCTCCTACTCTGCTTTTGGTAATCAGAAATCACAAGACAGTAAAGAAAGGAATGTGTATGACTTGAATTTAGTTGACATTGAGGGTAATAACCATTCTGTACTTGCAGTTGAAGTTATGTCTATTTGTCCTCCTTTGCGACGTCAGAGGCTGCCTGATGATGTTATGCAGTCTCTTTCACAGCTACAGTTGGCTGAGGACTATGGACGTGACCGTGACCTCACTTCAGATATGTTGGTTGGTGTTGATAATTATTGGAAATTCGTTTCGGTTGATAATGTTGTCAGATTTGATGACTTAGTGGCCCATGAATCAGTATTTGGTTGGATTTTGTCTGGTTCATGGTTGAGCGGCCATGTGGAGAGTGTATCTCATCAAATGCTATGTATCAATGCAACCAAAAATGTCAGTGAGTCAGATCTGCATAAGTTTTGGAGTCTTGAAAGTGTGGGTATTTATACTGAGAAAGATAAACCACCTAAAGACCCTGTTTTGGACAAATTTGAGGACACAATTAAGTATGTTGATGACAGGTATGAGGTTGCTTTGCCTTGGATAAGTGATGAGGTAAAATTAAGTCTACTAAATAATGAGAAACATGCTAGAAAGAGATTGTCTGTACTGAACTATAAATTTGACAAAAACCCTGATCTGAAAGAAGAATATGACAAGGTATTTAAGAGTTATGAGCAGGATAACATTATTGTTGAAGTTCCTTTCTCTGAATTAGAAAGTCCTTATCCCACTTACTATATGCCACATAGACCAGTAATTAGAGACAGTGTTTCCTCTAAAGCAAGGCCTGTTTTTGATGCTTCTGCAGCAGGACCTAATGGTGTTTCACTGAATGATTGTTTGGAATCTGGTCCCTCATTAATTCCTGATCTTCTAGAAATTTTAATAAGATTCAGAAGATGGAATATTGCCTTGACAGCAGACATTACTAAAGCCTTTTTGCAGATAAAGGTACAACGCCCTGATCAAGATGTTCACCGTTTTTTGTGGCAATGTGGTGACATAGTTCGTGTGATGAGATTTGTGAGGGTGCCCTTTGGTAACACTAGTAGTCCATTTTTATTGAATGCCACTATCAAACACCATTTAGACTCTTACCATAATTCTGTCACAGTACTGTACAAGAACTTAAGGAAAATTTATATGTTGATGATTGGCTCTCAGGAGCAGATACTGTAGAAGAAGCCTGCAAAATGTTTAGTGAAGCTAAAAGTATATTGTCCGATGCAGGCATGACTTTATCCAATTTTCACACTAACAATGATTTTTTGATTAATCAGCATGAACAGTTTGAACCTGAGGTTGGTGTAACAAAATTGTTAGGAATGTACTGGAATCCCTCAGAAGATGTGTTTTCCTTTAAGGGTCTCAACTTGGATAATAAGTTTGATTTAAATTTCACTAAAAGAAATGTATCAAGTTTCATTGCTAGACTGTTTGATCCTCTCGGCTTAATTAGTCCTTTCACTATGTATGCTAAAAATTTGTTTCAAGAGATTTGGCGTCTAGGACTTGGCTGGGATGAAATTTTGCCTCATGAGTTGCAATATAAGTTTCAGTGCTGGATTAACAGCATTCAGTTAATTAAGAATTTTGAGATTGACAGATGCTATTTCCCAGGCCTATCTTTGAATTCAGTAACTGGCTTGGAAGTTCATGCTTTTAGTGATTCCTCTGAGAAAGGATATGGCTCTTGTATTTACTTGCTGATTCCTAAATCAGATAATCAATTTAATGTTTCCTTTGTTATGTCTAGAGCAAAAGTTGCTCCTATCAAGCGGGTTACCTTGCCACGGTTGGAATTACTTGGAGCTCTGTTAAGTGCTCGTCTCATTAACTTTGTGAAATCTGCCCTACATCTGAGTGATGATGTTAAGCTAATTTGTTGGACAGATTCTAAGATTGCTTTGTCTTGGATTAAGGGGAATCCTGCTAAGTGGAAAATGTTTGTTGCCAATAGAGTAACAGAAATCCAGACTTTAACATCTCCAAGTAACTGGTTCCATTGCCCTGGTGCAGATAATCCTGCTGATTTGCTTACTCGAGGTGTGACTGGTGATCAACTAATTTCAAATGACTTGTGGCTTCAAGGTCCCAAATGGTTATCTGATTCCTCAATGAACTTGTTTACTGAGATTATTGATGAGTATGAGACAAATGATGTTGATTTTCCCTGTGAAGAATTCAGGGGAGAAGGCCTGGTTATGACTGTTGTTAAGGAAGCCACAGCTGCCTTTGATTTTAATAAATGGAATGATTTTACCAAGATCATGAATATTACTGCATGGGTTTTGAGATTCATTAACAATTCTAAACCCAATAGTACTAAATTTTCAGGTCCTCTCACTTATAATGAATTGAGTAAAGCAAAGGACAAAATTTTCATCTGTGTTCAGAAAGAATTTTATGAGAAAGAAAGAAATGCTTTGTCACTAGGTAAACCACTCCCTAGAAATTCTTCACTGAGGAACCTTGATCCATTTTTAGATTCTGATGGATTGCTCAGAATTAAAGGTAGATTACAGAATTCTGACCTGAGTTATGACAGCAAACACCCAATAATTATACCAAATTGTCTTGTGGCCAAACTCATAATTCTGTTTCAACATAAATTTTTGAAGCATGCTGGTGTTCACACGCTTATGTCAACTGTTAGAAATTCTTACTGGATAATTGGATTAAGAAGACTTGCTAAAAGAGTTTGAAAAGAGTGTGTAGCTTGCAAAAGGTTTGACTCAAGGCCTTGTAACCAACCAGCACCCCCTTTGCCAGAATTGAGAGTTAAATCTACATTCCCTTTTGCTATAACTGGATTAGATTTTGCTGGCCCATTATTTGCAGTTGATAGTCCTTCAAATAAATTGTATATTTTATTATTCACCTGTGCTGTCACAAGATCTATCCACTTAGAATTGACAGACTCACTTTCAGTACCTGATTGTCTGTTGGCCATAAGGAGATTCTCCGCAAGGTGAGGTCTCCCTTCAGTGATTTACTCTGACAGTGCCAAAACCTTTATAAGTGTAGCAAGTAAGCTTCAGCAGTAGTTTAGTCTATTAAGCCCTGAATGGAAATTCATCGCTCCCAGGTCCCCATGGTGGGGAGGTTGGTGGGAACGGCTTGTGAGGTCTGTTAAATCAGCTCTTAAGAAATCTCTTGGCACTAAATGCTTGACTAAATGTGAACTTGAGACAACTTTGGTTGAAGTAGAAGCTTGTGTCAATTCTAGACCTCTTACATATGTCAATGAAGAACCAGATGTTGCTGACCCCTTGACACCCTCACATTTTCTGATTGGTCAAGTTGCGGGATTTCAGCCTCATGTTTCTGATAAACCTTTGGATATAAGTAACAAAAATTTAAGTGAAAGAGAAATTGTTCATAAGAGACAACTCGACCAATTCTGGAAAATGTGGAGTGATGATTACTTAAAGAATTTGCCTCCTACTGTGAAGGGATTAAAGGCTAATTATAACCTGAAGAGGGGTTCTGTAGTTTTAATTAGGGAAAATAATGTCCCTAGAATGAATTGGCCTCTGGGCATAATTACTGATTTATTTCCTGGCAGGGATGGTGCAGTAAGATGTGTAAAGGTACAAACTGCCAAGGGTATATTGTGTAGACCTGTTCAGAAGTTACATGACTTAGAGATTTTTTATGACATAAATTGTGATGATGATTTATATTCACCAGCTACTCAATAAAACTTTGCCCAAAACAGGGATGAAAACAATGTTGAAGTGGCTGATGATGATGATGAAACTGAAAGTCATGAACAGGTGCAGGTATCTAGAAGAGGGCGTATGATAAAGCCTCGTACAGTACTTGGTTTGTGATTTATAAACTATAGCTTTAGGAAAGAGGATAATTTTGTAGTTTTGTAATTTGTGGAACTGAAGAATAGTTCATTTTCTTTAACATAAAATACTGTAGTTTTCTAATTTGCTCAACTTTGGATAGGAGCTAAAGTGCTCCTATGGTGGGGAGTATGTTAAGAATAATATAGTATTCTGTCCTTTTTTTCTTAGTCACTGTCTAGTCATCACTAGTTTTCTGTTACTTACCAAATATCCATTTCTATTATAGGTATTATCCTAATGTTTGAGATTATTCATTTCTTGTCTTTTGCTTGAGATTTTTGAGTAATTAAGTATTGGTATAATTACCCCTGTGATGCCACAAGAAGAGTAGGCTTGTTGTTTTCCCTAAATTTTTCAGTATGGTACCCTAACCCAGGGCTCTTGCACCTTATAAGGGATAATTTGGAGCTGGTTGTGCCATTTATCAGTAACAGTTTTCCAGTCTTGAACATGACCATTATTTTTTCCACCACTCATCCTACAGCACACCCAGCATTGCCAAGCCTTTCCACGTTGGCCACCTGTGCTCCACCATCATTGGCACATCCTGGCCTGTCTCCACTCAGCCCTGGGCCACCATGTCATCTGCATCAATCACCAGGGTGACTGGACCACACAGTTTGGTCTCCTCCAATATGGGAAAGACTCAGGCACAACTATACTCCTTCAGTACATTTTTTGTCTTTCGTCTTTCATGCAGTTTTATTCAGCTCAGGAGAGACTTTTGGACTGGGCAGATTATTAACTTGTTCAGGACCAGTGGGCTTTTCCAGACTGTATGATTTTTTTTTTTTTTTTAACGTAAGAACGAACCAAAAGCCAGAAGCCTGCAAGATTGTAAGAGTGTTCCCTCCAAGAGAGAGAGAGAGAGAGAGGAAGAGAGAAAGAGAAAAAAAAAACAAGTTAACAGAGAGCCAAAATCAAGATCCATTTGTTTCAAGATGCTTGGACAAACTGTGTTTGAAAGACTGGAGGTCATAGGCAGTAGGAAATACAGACAGAGGAAGATACTTCCAGAGTTGTGAGGTCATAGCTAGAATAATAGAAATATGATGGAGAATGAATTGGTGATGTGGGTTGGATAAGGAGAGTGGCTCTGAGGTGATGTATAGGCTACATGTGGATAGAGTGCTGGAAGGTAGAGTGAGAAGGAGAGCATGAACCCCTGCCACACTGATTGCTTGTAAGATAGGTTACCTCCTCTGAATCATTGTTTTATAGCCAGTGTAAACTGTACCTCATACCAGACTTGCAGCTGGGCCCGTGCAGACCTTCATTGTACCTTATATGAAGTTTGTAGTTTAGCAAGGGTTAATCCCTTTCAGTATGGTGATAGGATTTTTTGTATAGATGATTTACAGTTCTGTATGTCTGTCTGTCTATCTATCAATAGCCCAGTGCCCTAATCCCACAAAGGATGGTCCCATATGAAATGCTTCCAAGTTGACTGCCTTCCCCCCTAGCTCACTCCCCCCTCCCTTATATACCTCTCAACTTCATCCCTCTACCTCATCCTTGGTCTCTCCCTCCCTCCATCACACCTGCATACACTCTCTTAGTCATTCAGTCTCCATTCTCTCCACATGTCCAGACCACCTCAGTGTATTTCTCAGTGTAGTATGGTGATAGGATTTTTTAGAGATGATTTACAGTTTTGTATGTGCTTCCACATTTAAGGCAGCTAGTTCATGGTGCATTTTTCTTCATGTATATTATATCTTTTATTTCTTTTAATGCAAGGAAGAAGGAACCAAAGGCTTGAAGTGGGCAAAATTGTTCCCTCCAAGAAAAATGAAAACAAGATACCAGTAATAGACCAATTCTAGATGCCTTCATTATATACTAAATTTCATCCTAGTTTACTCCACCTACCATTAGACAAAACTGTTACTGATGTAAAGTAGTAGCATTTCTCTATAGTATTGTACATTCATATAATTTCTCTTCAAACAAGACAGTGCATCTGGTATGCTTCCAACTTTTTGTTTTTTTTACTGATGTGTTCATAAGTGAGATGTATAAATATCCCCACCATGTTATATTTCAGAAATGATGCACAAAACCTGAGAGTGACCTGGAGGAAGATGCCATCAGGAAGCTGTACAGTGTTATGTTTGGGCCAACCAGCAGGCCAAGGCAGACCTCCTGGTTGAGGTACGGGAGGTGATAATGCTGAACCGGGTGCAGTCAGTGAGTGAGCACCAGGTCTGTCATGTCAGTTTGTTTAGCAGCTCGTCACATTATCTGTACGGTACCAGGTATCTATATTTAACTCTCTCATGGCTGTGGATGTCTAGTATTCTATCCCTCATCCCATACCACTCTTATAATCAGTTTCTTTTGATTCTGTTTAAGTTTCTTGCCACAACCATTTAGTTTTTACTAGTTTTCACTTTTCCTGTTGCAGTATAATATTGACTTGGTGAAATATTATTAGCCCATTTAATATGTTGAAGTGGTAGGTGGTGGCGACCATCATCCACTCACTTGATGTAGTGCTGACTACTTCTTCCATAGCGTTTATCATTCTTTTCCTGTGCCTGCCCTCCTCTCTTCCTATTTCTCCCATCTTTCCTGTCACTTCTTATTGCTTTTCTTTCCTTTACAGGTGGCTTTACATTGAGTGACAAGCCAAATGGTTTCCTGTAAGCCAAGAAACCATTTACAACGCTGGGTGGTAACCATATAACCAAACCATACGTGCTCCCTACGTGTCAACAAGTGGGTTGGTGGAGGGTTAGTGCCCCTCCCCATGAAACAAACAACTCAAAGTCAAATGGCCACCTTCTTACGGGATTATGACGTCTGGCAATAGATAGATAGATAGAATATGTTGACCTCCATCTTTTTGTACTCCTGTTTCTGTTTGATGGTTTGATTCAGTGTAGGAGTGATATTGCAGGCTGGAGGGATTGAACATATCCTTTGTTAACTGTTTCACTCCTAAAGATTTTTTAAGGTGACCAAAACCATACCATAGTTGCATGAGTGAACTAAAATACAATATCAGCATATTGAAGTTCTTATTTGTCTGTCTGTCTATCTATCTATCTATCTGTCTGTCTATAGCCAGATGCCACAATCCAGTAAGGGGTGGCTTTTTGTCTTTGAGCTCATTGTTTTACGGGGAGGGGCACTAACCCTCTGCCAACCCACTTGTTGACACGTGGGGAAAACATATAGGTTAGTTATATGGTTACCACCCAGCGTTGTAAATGGTTTCCTGGCTTACAGGGAACCATTAGGCTTGTTACTCAGTGTAAAGCCACCTGAAAAGGAAAGAAGAGTAATAAAAAGTGACAAGAAGGATGGAAGAAATAGGAAGAGAGAAGTACAGTCACAGAAAAAGAATGATAAGGGTGAAGAAGTAGGCAGCATTACACCAAGTGAGTGGATGATGGTAAGAAATAGGAAGAGAGGAGGACAGACACAGAGAAAGAATGACAAAGGTAAAGGAAGAAGAAGGCAGCACTACACCAAGTGAGTGAATGGTGGTAAGAAATAGGAAGAGAGGAGGACAGACACAGACAAAGAATGATGAAGGTGAAGGAGTTAATGGTGATGAAATGAGTAATCAGATGAACTAAAGTGCTTCTGTTCCTGCAGATACAAGGGCCAGTGTGAGGACAAGTGGTGATGACATGGCTGAGAAGGTGGCTCTCTCCTCCATCATTGTAAAACAAAAAACAAAGGAGTACAAAAAGGTAATATAAAAATATCAGCAAACATGCATGATATATGAGGAAGTAAGAATTGATTTAGGGAAGGTAAAAAGTATGTTTTTTTAAAGTATAACAAAAACCAAAGCAAAATAAAGGTAACACTGAAAAAGATGTCAGGAAAATAGAGTATAAACAGAGAGGGAGAAAAGAAAAAACAAATATTAGGAAGAAGGAGAAAAATGGAGAAAAAAGTGAAGGGAAGCAGGGAAAGACAAAACAGGGAGAAAAATAGAGACAGGAGGAGGAAAGGTAGAAAAATTAGAAGATTAATAGAGAGAGAGAGAATATCCTCCATCATCATCAGGGACCCAAACAGCAGCGGCAGTGGGATTATGTCTTCTGGTAAAGCTCAGCAGGTTAATACAGTACACAAGTTACTACACAGCAGGTTAGTACACACAGCTCTCAAGGAGTGTATGTGTCTGCAGGTTAATACTGGCTTAACAAAGTAACTCAGGCTGTTGGTCTCCATTTAATACTGGGGAACAGTGGTGTCAAAAAGTTATATCAGTTGTGCCAGTGCTTCGGTTGTTTCCCATGCTATTAAAGTTAACATGTCCAGTGAAGTTATGGCGTGAAAGCATCTGGGTAATTTCTGCCCTACCCCATCACTACTCAGCTTCATTGTGGCTGCAGATATCATCAAGAGGATTAGTGGGAACTGCCAGGGACTGAGGACCTGAGGCCTAGTACATCCTGAAATTTAGATGAATTCAGTAGGTGAGGAATATGTACATAGTCAGGGAGTGGTGGTGGTGGGTCTGCTGTACTCAGATATACATTAGCCTTTAACCATGACTGTACACTTCACAAGAAAATTTAGAGTGAAGTTATGCTGGGTTAATTGACTTTGTTGCTTTTGTAGTGAATATTTTTGTTTTACTACAGTATACAGCGGAAGAAAAAAAAATCTTCATTAGTGTCTGAAGTATGACTCAAGCCTTATTTTATTGTTACCACCAGACACTTGTGTTTAGCTTGAGGGAAGCCTGATGGAGTGGAAGAGTTTAATGGTTGCAGCTTAACACACATCATCTGCCTCAATGTTGATTGTGTAGTCATTTACCATAGTCGTAAATTTGTACAGGTCATAAGTTTGATATTACCATTGGACTTGCAGAGCCACAGAGACATGGGAGTGAAGCTGCAGTACATCCACTGTCACCTGGTGAGCCTGGAGAGGGAGTGTGGCCTGGTGCTTAACCCTCATCTCACTCCGACCCCCACCCTCCTCACAGACACCCCAGTGGCATTGCCTGTACAAGACTTGGCAGGTTAGCATTAGAAATAGATAACCTAGACTTACCTAACATATCCTATCCAGTCCAAACATTAGCTAACCTAATCTCACCTTTATAACCCTATCCCACTCTATGCTAACCTGTTGAATCTAATCTGGTCCATCGTACCCTAATTTAACCCAGAGCTTCCTAATCTATTGTAACCCAGATCATGTATGTTTTAATATTATGTACTCTAATAACCTCATCTGACATATATGAATGTAACCTAAGCATTATCCTAACATTAATTCTTACAGAAAATGGGATGGGAAGGATCCAGATGCAAGAAAATAGAGTAATGAAAGTAGAACTGTCAACAGAAACAAAGTAAATATGTTTTCTTACCCTAAAAGCTTTCCTGAGTTGCCTAACAGTACTTTAAATATTGCATGAACAGTTCCTCTGCTAGGGATAAAACCAAATTGTCTCTTATTAATGTTAAGTCTCCTTGCTCATGCAGGCCAGAATTTTCTCCTATAGCTACCTCGAATAAGAGCATCACCCTTCCCCTCGTAAACATTCACAGTATCACTGCTACATCACCAGATGCTTTCAGCATTTCATCTGCCACACCATACACACCCACAGTTTTCCCTGTTACCATTTTACCAGTTGCATTAGTGCAGTCTTAAGATGTGTCATTGGTGAAATAGCATCAGATTCAATCAGTCATTATGCCATGCTTCCTCATAAATGCATGCCCATACCGAGGCTGGTCATGGTAGTGCTGATAATATGTTCTGTGGATTGGAAGCTATAGCAGGTATCCTATCTATCAACCTGTCTGTCTACTCTCTCATGCCTAAATCCCATAAGGGATGGCTATAAACAAGGTACCCAAACCAGCTCATTACTTTTTGCAATTGCTGGAAACTGTAGGGAAGGACTAGCTGCTGATGAATTTAATAGGTCATTTTTAAGTGCCCACTGCCATATCCCATTCTTGCAGGTTTGACAAGGTGTTGGTGGAGATGTACCAAGAACTGGAGCTGTGTGTCCTTGTCAGCTACCTAGCTTCATTCTGTGGTATGTCAGTTATGTGCTCATTTTGTGCATGCTGTTCATCTACAACAGTGTTTGCCCCATACTCTGCTTTCTCTTTCCTTGCTTTCTGAACAATCCCTCACCTCATCTTGCCTTAGGTCAGAAAGAGAGGTCAGGATTATAAATGATGATGATGATGAGGATGAAGATGATAATGATAAGGAGCTGATGAGGAGTATATGATGATGATGGTGATGAATCCTTCAATACAGGTGCTGTCTGTAAGCACATACATTGAGTTTTCCCCTCTCAAAACATCAGCAGCTGCAAGACCCCAAAGCAATTATTTTTCTCATATCTCTAGCAACACAAAAGGTCTCCTCAAGCTGAACATTTTCTGATATTAGAGGGAATACCATAGAAACATCATTTAGACCATCATATCAAAAGAATTTAAATTGTTGAAGTTACAGGTCTCTTTTAAACTCTGTAAAATACAAGAGTTAATCATTACGCCTGGTCCTTCATGTATGCAAAAGGTGAACTCTGGAACTGTCTTCCTCCATCTGTATTTCCTACAGCCTATAGCTTCCAGTCTCTCGAACACATTGTGCTTAGTTGTCTTGCAATGAATGTATCTTGAATATGGCCCTCTATCATATTTTTTCGTGGAGGAAACAATCTTCCAGGCTTTTGGTTCCTTCTTCCTTACATTAAAAAAAAAAAAAGTGGCATCAGTAAGAATGTAATATAGGGAGTTTTCATGTATCAGAAGGTTTTAAAAGTGTTCCCAAAGCAGAATAAAATTGTATGGCAGAGCTGGTATGTAGTGTGGAAGGATCATCATATAGAGTTGTAGAGTTGTTATGGGCTGGTAAATGGGCAGGCCAGAGATAAGACACTTAGGGTGACACAGAAGACAGATGAGGTAGACAGTGGTATGGTGTAGGTTTGGTTATTCGATGGTTGCAGACAAATCCGCTTGACCAGTTCAGTGGCAGTTGGCAGGCCTTGAGTCCACCACTCCAAATGTATTTCCTACTGTCTTCCTATGTCAGTATTTCGTACTGTCTTCCTCTGTATGTATTTCCTACTGTCCTCCACTGTCTTCATTTCCTACTGTCTTCCTCTATATATCCTACTATATTCCTCTTTCTGTATTTCCTACTGTCTTCCTGTGTCTATATTTCCTGTTGTCTTCCTCTGTTTTTCCTACTGTCTTCCTCTGCATATATTTCCTACTGTCTTCCTCTGTGTTTTTCCTACTGTCCTCCACTGTCTTCATTTCCTACTGTCTTCCTCTGTCTGTATAGTAAAAGTCCAATTCTTCAGCATCCAATTCCCTGGCAAATCTGACATTTCGGCAGTTTTGAGAAATAGTCCCATTTACGAAAATCTCTGATCGTTCGGCAGATTTTCCGATTTTTTTTGTCAGTCTTGAAATTCTCCATGAGTCCTTAGAGCCTGTTGCAGGACCTTCTACTGCTGGGGACTTCTTCCAGCAGTAGCAGACTCCAATCAACCCCTTCTGTTGTACATATGTAAATAAGGAACCTACTATAAGTTTAGGTAAGTGCATGTGAACTTGTAGGCCTACTGTACCATTACATTTATATACAGTATGTTCACTAATTTCTTTATTTTTCATATTCATGTATAGTACTGTATTCATTACAGTATTGTACAGTATCAAACAGTATACAGTGCTCTCTCCAAGCACATTTGTAATGATATGAGTGGTGATGATAGTGTTCACCGAAACATATAAGGTATTGAGTGGGTAGGGTTTTTGATAATTCGGCAATTTTGATTTTTTGGCACTTGCCTGGTCCCATAGATGCCAAAAAATCGGACTTCTACTGTACTTCCTGCTGTCTTCCTCTGTCTGTACTTCCTACTGTCTACCTCTGTCTGTATTTCCTACTGTCTTCTGTCTTTATTTCTAACTGTCGTCCTCTGTCTTTATTTCCTTTTGTCTTCCCCTGTATTTATTTCTAACTGTCTTCCTCAGTCTGTATCTCCTACTGTCTTCCTGTCTGTATTTTCTACTGTCTGTCCTTCAAATGTAGGGCCAGCAATAACCAAGCCACTAAGTTTACAAGGGCTGGCTGTTGATGATATTGTGTTTCCCATCCACAGTGGCACCAGCAACAGGGCCTTGAAGCAGCTGCCAGTCCAGTCCATGCCCCAGAATGTTGGCTAGGCCAGGCTGGTGCTGTTTGTGGCAGTGGGACATACAAACTGGCTGCTGGTGTGACTGTCTTGGAAGTCATGCCACTCAGGGAGATATGATGAACACTGCCACTTCTCCCCTATGCTCATTTTTTAAGGTTAGTCTTCAGTTAGCCCTTGCCAGCAGTGTCCAACATCATTCTATCTGCCTATCTATCTATAACCTGTATTCCAGCAAAGGGTGGCTGCAGACGAAATGCCTCCAAGTCGCTCTGTAACCCACCATTTGATTGCCCTCCCCCCAACTCACTCTCCACACCCAGCATCAGTAAGGATGTAATAAGCTGGTTTTGGCACTCAGTTTAACTCCAGACTTCACTAAATATTTCCTGCACCATGGCCAGTTTTAGTATGGTGGTTAAGAGGCGGCATGGTTTAATTGAATATCCCCCTCCTTCACTGCCCAGGTCTCACTACCATACAGCATTACACTCCTAACACATGCTGCATACAAAGACCCCTTAGCACGTAGGGAGAGTCCTCTCAATGTCAGGAGAGGCAAGAGCCCCCTGAACTTCTTCCAACTACTTCTCACCCTAGCCACAGAGCTAGCTCCAGCCCCACCTCCAGCACACAACATGTCTCCCAAATAACAAAAATCTTCCACACACTAAAGATTCACCAGCAAGTTCAATCCTTTCACATCTGACAATCTCCACCTGCTCTCTCCAACACGCAAAATTAGCACTATCTCGCAGTCCACCTCTGATACCACTAAATCTCTCATGCACCCACCCATCACAAACACCGCACAAGATGGAACCACCTCCCATGCCCCTGCAGCAAACCGCACATGGCCACTCACCCTCGTCTTTGACAGCACTGCCACCAACCTCAGACATCATCACTTTTGTTCTATCTGCACTCACCCTCAAGCCCCTGTGCCCCATACCGTCTCTCCACTTCCTAAACCTTTCCTTCGCCTCCCTTTCGCTCTCTGCAATCAACACCAAATCACCAGCACACAACAACTCCCACGGGAGTCCGTTTCTAAAGTCACGTGAAAGGGCCTCAAGTACCATGACAAACAACATGGGACTCAAAACTGACCCCCGATGCACACCAACATCCATGGAAAACTCATCACTCAAATCTTCATTCACTCCCACCTGGGTGTGAGCACCCACACACATAGCCACAACCACCCCAACCAGCCACTCCTCTAAGCCAAGCTTTCTCATTGCCCACCTCACCACCTCCCTAGGGACTCTGTCAAAGGCCTTTTCCAAATCAACAAAATAAAGATCCCTTCTCCCACCAATACACTTTTCCTGAAGCTGTTGAACAATGAATACGGCATCAGTGGTCCCCCCACCTGCATCTCATCAATATTCACTCTTTCTCTAATCACACCTTCTAAAACTCTCTCCGTTACCTTCATTATCCGATCCAAAAGCTCCATACCTCCACAATTTCCCCCCTCCAGGGCACCACTCCTCCCCCTATACACACTTACAATTACACTCTTCAGCCAATCATCTGGGACAACACACTCACAAATAACCCCATTCATCAGGTCAGCGACCAACCCCACCCCCATATTGCCCGAGGCCCCCAACATTTCGGCAGTCAACCCAGACACACCTGCTGCCCTCTTCACCCTCACCCTGCCCACCGCCCCACTCACAACAGCAGCACCAATCAAAGGCCAAGGGCCAGACACTGGATCTGCTGGCTCCAAACCCTCCCCATCCCAGTCAAACTCCCCACTTAACAACCAACAACAATGCTCCCTCCATGCATCTCCAACATCCCCACTGTTCACCACCAACCCTCCTTCATCATTCTTCACATACTGCTCACCTATAATATCCCGATTATCCCTCTTCACCTGACCTGCCACCCTAAATATCATATTTTTCCTTTCCCCATGATTTAGATTATCAAATAAAAGTCTCTGTGACTCAGACTTTGCCCTGTATACCTCTCTTCTAGCCCTATGCTTGGCAGCCAAAAATTCCTCTTTGCTACCACCCATCTTCCATTCCCGGAAAAGCCTTTTCTCCTTAACTGCAGCTTCTACACCCTCATCTCACCACTAAGTTACTTTATGTCTTGGTGGTCCTTTTGTCCAACCGCATGTTACATCAGTAACTCTCAAGAGATTGTTCTTGAGGGCTCTGTACTGTTCATTAACGCCTCTGTCTACAGCTCCCTGTTCAGCCACCGCTCTCCTCATCTCGCTGTAGAAGGCATCCCTTACTACTTGGTTTTTCAGCTTCCATATTTTCCTCTAGGTACATAAGTCCTCTTTTTCATCATTCGTTCTTTAAGCACCATATCACAAATCAATAGTTTGTGCCGCTGCACACACTCCCCACTTCCCACAACTTTAACATCCCTCACCAACCTCCTATCGGCCCTCCTAACCAGAAAATAATCTATCTGACTGCTATTTCCCCCAGACTCATACGTAATTAACCTACTGTCTCTTTTCCTAAAATACATGTTGCACACAATTATGTCCGCTGCCTCCCCAAACTCGAGCATCCTTTCCCCTTCTGCATTCCTTATACCATATGCACATCCCCCATGCACTCCTTCATAACCTTGTGCTGCTTCACATACATGACCATTTAAGTCCCCTCCCAAAACCACTATCTCATCATCCCGCAACCTTATTTAATAAAGCCTTACCCAGGAAAGAATCAGGCAGCAGAGGATAGGACTTCTAATTACTGCCTTTCCCGTGCAAGGAGAACATCAGAAAATGCTTTTGGAATTCTTTCAGCCAATTTCTAGGTGTTTAGAACTCCTAGCATCATATGGAATCTCATGGAGAGACAGGCTGACAAATGAGGAAGTGAAGGAATGTTGTGGTGTTGATGTGGATGTGATACGAAGCGTTAGGAGAAACACATTAAGGTGGTTTGGCCATGTGGGGAGGATGGACAGTGAGAGACTGACGAGGAGAGTGTATGTGAGTGAGGTGGAGGGGGGGAAATGGAGGGGGATGCCAAGGATGAGATGGAGGGATGGAGTGGAGAGGTATGACAGAGAGGGGTGTGTGAGCTGGGAGCAGGGGAGTGAAATGGCAGGGGACAGGGCGACATGGAGGCGATTTGTTTGTGGCCACCTCTTACGGGATTAATGTGTCTGGCAACAGACAGACAGACAGACAGATTTAAATGTTGGGAGTGAGCAGCCTAGCCTCGGGTACCTACACTCCTGTTGGGGCAAAGGAGGATCGGAGTGTACCAAGAAATAATTTCGTCATTACTGATTAATTAACTGATTACTGAGAATACTGTAGTGGTAATAGTAGTAGCAGTAGTAATAGTAGTAGTAATAATTGTGATGGTTGTAGTAGTAGTAGTAGCTGTTGTGATGGTTGTAGCCGTAGTCGTATAGAGAGACATTGATGTTTAATTTACACAGGCATGTTGGAGTCTTTATAAATGATACAAACAGATAGGTGTTGATATTGTATGAGGTGTGACAAAAAAGAAATGGGACTCTGGCTGCTAATGACACAATTCATCAGCCACACAGTAATGAAGTACATCGTAGTGTTGCCCAACATCTCAGCACTGTATGAGAAAAGCAGCACTTCAATTAACCTATTATCTTTCTTTTCACAGTTGGTTTTGTAGCTCCTGTCAAGTGCCCTCTGTCACAGAATGAGCCTTGAACAAAGGATTAACATCAGGTTCTTGGCTAACATGGGAAAAACTCCTGCAGAAACCCTTGCCATGCTGAAGGATTTGTATGGACAGAAAACAGTGTCCCATACATGTGTCTATGAGTGGCACAAGAGGCTCAGGATGGAGCGGGTTGACGTGGAGGATGACCCAAATCCAGGGCGTCCCTCCACAACAAGAAATGATGCCAACATCCAGAAAGTCAAGGAACTGGTGTGGAGTGATCGCAGACTGATGATCAGAATGATGGCTGAGCAACTGGGATTGAGTAGGGAGTCAGTGAGGTCCATCTTATTGGAAGATACGGGCATGCAGAAGATTTGCGCAAAGTTGGTGCCCAAACTGCTCTCCGAGGACCAAAAGACCCGCCACGTGGATGTGTCACAGGACATTTTGGAGCATCACCCTGCCACATCCTGAACTTCTTGTGCCACTCATAGAAATGTGTACAGGACGTTGTTTCCTCTCCCCACACATTCTTCAGCATGGCAAGGGTTTCTGCAGGAGTTTTTCCCAAGTTAGCCAAGAACTTAATGTTAATCCTTTGCTCAAGGCTCATTCTGTGACAGAGGACACTTGATAGGAGCTACAAAACCACCTGTGAAAAGAAAGATAATAGATTAATTGAAGTGCTTCTTTTCTCATACAGTGCTGAGATGTTGGGCAACACTATTATGTACTTCATTACTGTGTGGCTGATGAATTGTGTGATTGGCAGCCAGTGTCCCGTTTCATTTTTGTCACACCTCGTATGTTTGTATCATTTCTAAAGGCTCCAACATGCCTTTATATATGATACAGAGGGGTGTTGATATCGTACGTTTGTATCATTTCTAAAGGCTCCAACATGCCTTTATAAACGATACAAACAGAGAGGTGTTGATATCATATGTTCGTTTTGTTTATAAAGGCTTCAACATGCCTTTATAAACGATACAAACAGAGAGGTGTTGATATCATATGTTCGTTTTGTTTATAAAGGCTTCAACATGCCTTTATAAACGATACAAACAGAGAGGTGTTGATGACACATCCTCATGCAGTTAGTGCAGATTTAAAGAGTTTTATTGTAACATGAAAAAATATTATGGAAATTGGCTGTTTGGGTTTGGTAATGTGTACTGTATTATAAATGAGTTTTTATTCCTGTAGAACAGTAATAATTGGATGAGAATGAATGAATGAATGAAAGAACAGTAATGAGAAGTTGCACAGTCTGTTGCATAACACAAGCACAGTGGCTGCCCTGGATGCTGGTACCTTCAGCTGGATGTGGGTCTTCCAGTCTGCCTCAACGTTTTTCTTTAAAGTGTGTGTATGTGTGTGTGTGTTCTTACCTAATTGTATCTTTACAGGAATGAGTCAGGCTCATACTGTTCTGTGTATTAAACCATTTTTATCATACATATCCATAAATTTGTGAATAGTTTTGGCACACGCTATTTCATTCAGTAGTGCATTCCACTGATCAATTGCCCTATTTGGGAAACTAAATTTCCTTGCATCTTTATCACCTCTGTTTTTACATACATGTAGTTTTTTGCAGTGTCCTCTTGTTGATGCTTCCCCATAGGTTATATATTCATTTATGTCTATTTTCTCTTTCCCTGAGATGCATTTATATGGCATGATCATGTCTCGTCTTTACCTTCTCTCCTGTAGTGTTGGTAGATTCAGTTTTTCTAGTCATTCTTCATAGCTTAGATCCCTTAAGTTTGGTACCCATTTTGTAGCAGCTCTTTTAACTTTTTCTGTCTTATCTATGTGTCCTTTGAGATGAGGATTCCACACTACTGATGCATACTCAAGGGTTGGTCTGATGAATGATGTTATTATCTTTCTCAGCATGTCTTCATTTATGTATGTGAATGCTGTTCTCATATTAGTAAGCAGTGTATACATGTTATGTAGCTTCTCACTGATGTGATCATCTGGAGATAGTTTGTTACTGATAATCACTCCTAGGTCCTTCTCCCTTTCTGATATGTGTAGGGTTGACCTTCCTAACTTATAATCCCAATCTAATCTTTTCTCACTTTTGCCACACTTAATTACATGACACTTGTCCACATTAATTTTCATTTGCCATTTATTGCTCCATTGTGTGTGTGTGGGAGGGGGGGGGAAGAAGAAACCAGAGGCCAGTGACTCTCTATGTTGTAGGAATGGCTCTGTTCCATTGGCTGAAATCTATGTAGTATTAACTCAGAATTTTCCACCCACAGAAGTTCAGGCCTCTGGATCTGCGGCCCAAGAAGACCCGTGCCATCTGATGCAGCCTGACAGCGGCAGATGAAGCACCTCACACCTAAGATATATCTATCTATCTATCTGTCTATTGCCAGACGCCACAATCCCATAAGGGATGGCCATTTGACTTTGAGTTATTTGTTTTACGGGGAGGGGCACTAACCCTCCACCAACCCACTCGCTGACACATAGGGAACACGTATGGTTTGGTTATATGGTTACCACCCAGTGTTGTAAATGGTTTCTTGGCTTACAGGAAACCATTTGGCTCGTCACTCAATGTAAAGCCACCTGTAAAGGAAAGAAAAGCAAGTGACAGGAAAGATGAGAGAAATAGGAAGAGAAGAGGGCAGGCCCAGAAAAAGAATGATACAGGCTAAGGAAGAAGTAGGCAGCACTACATCAAGTGCGTGGATGATGGTCGCCACCACCTACCACACACCTAAGATATCAAAGAGGCGAATTTCCCACCCTGAAGGTATCCGTCAAAGCATAAATAAGTGTCGGAATGTCTATTCTTTAACCCCCACTGAACTCTTTTTAATTCCCCCTGAAGAGTTAGATGACTGCAACTGTGTGAGAATGTTAGATGTCTGAGCAATTGTGTGAGAATGTTAGATGTCTGAGGAATTGTGTGAGAATGTTAGATGTCTGAGCAATTGTGTAAGAATGTTAGAGGACTGCAGTTGTGTAAGAATGATAGGGAATGTTTAATTATGTGTATCTCTTGTCATTTTTTATCCCAGAGTGAAAAATAAATTGTCTGTCATGTGAAATGTAAGTTTTAGTAGCCACAAGAGGCTTTTTTAGACTTAACACATCTCTGTGATTCATTCTCATTGTATCTCAGCGTCCTTTTGTACGTAACATAATGAAGACAATGATGCAGGAGGATACTGAGTTGCAACAAGATAAATCAGTAACAAATAGGAGCTACAGTGCCTGTCATACAGCTTATAATGTGGCCTCTTGTAGGTTGAGCCATCCACCCATATGATAGTTTTCTTTACTGTTTACATCTTGTGCTTATAGATTAGTCACTTACAGGAGCAGCCTAGCATGGACTAACCTACCTTAAGTTTTCCCCTCATATGTTTTTTTTTTTTTCCAATTTCTTGCAGTTAACTTTTCATGTTTTTTGTTTATGCTTTGTTCAGCCAAGCTTTTTGCAGTTAAATTTGCCTGTTGATAGTAACGTTCTTTGTTCTTCCAGGTTTTTGTAGCTACACTTTCATGTTCTTTATGTGCTGTGTTTCTGTCAGTGCCATATTCTGTGTGTATGTGCATTTTTCTGCCTACCTTATACTGTTATGTTCTGTATGTGCTTTGGTCTGCCAGTTTGTGCTTTTGTCTGCCAACTATCTTCAGTTATCCCCAGCTATGTTCTCTTGACTCAGTGCTTAGCCAGAGTTTTAAATCATGGCCTGTACTCTCGTCAGTTAAGGCAGCTCCCTAACACTTCTTCCCAAGTACAGTAATACCTTGATATACGATACCCCTAGATGCAATACACCGGCTTAACGATGAGGGTAGAAATACCACCATACCCCATCTGATGATGGCTAAACGCTGGTGATGGGTTTTGATTTTTTACCGACTTTGATGATATCGTAGACTAAAATTGTGCATTTAGGTTGATTTATAAACTGTTTTTTGACCTAGATTAATGTGCTTTGGCCATAGGTGGGGTGAACATTGTCATTTTGGGGTACAGTTTACTAAGCTTGATGTTTTCCAGACATACTTGATGAATTTCAGATTTTATATTATTGGTTTTAGTGAGTTATTTACAGGTGTTAGTTTTAGGTTAGCTTCCATGACAGCTGTTAGGCCATTTAGATTGGCTTTAAACTTGTTTTGGGCTCATTTGGCTGGGTTTTGGGCTTGTTTTTTGGGGAAACCCAAGGCTGGTAAACAGTTCACATTGAAATACAGTACATGTTAAAAGTACCTCGATATATGATACCCTGCCTAACGATGGGGTTTTACCTAACCAATTAGATTGCTGAACTGGGGTATGCCTGTAATTTATTTTGCTTATTACCCCTTGCTGTCCTTTTGTCATCGTCATCATCATCCAAACCTCGTTTCCCACCTTAGGGCAGGATAAGGATCTGTCCTTTTGTACATTATTTAAATCATTCTAATATCACCATACTCTTCCTAAAACACGTACAAAATCCTATTAACCATCTGTATCCAAAAATAAATAGCTAAGGACTAGGAAGAGAATACAAGCCATGTGTACAGTACCATGGCTCACCTCAGTTTGGGGATTCTTACAGAAAAAGGATGGCATCATTTGAACTGAGTGTTTGATTACATCTTTCAGTATGTGGCTTCATATATTGTTTGTTTTCACTTTGCTCAGCTAGATATGAACTCAGGGGACTGGTGGGCAGCATCTCCTGAATGGAGGATGGTGATCTGCTGCAGAGCGCTTGAAAATATGTTTCTGTAGACAAGAAAGCAGGGAAAGGATAATAGCTCGGGTAAATGAGAAAGCCTTCGTTGGCTGTGGGCAGTGGTGTTTAGCATAGCAGACAGTCCAGCACCTGAGGCCTTGTGATGTGTTTTGCAGACCCCGCACAGCTCTTATTTTTCTTTCTCTGACTGATGTATGAACGGTGGGAGTTTGTGACCACATACAGGGTAACACTGATATGTATATGCAGAAATAAACTGGTAAGGAAAGTTGCTTGGGTGTCTCCCTATCCAGTGGGCATATGACTTATTCTTTTACTTAGTCACACTTGTGGGAGCTGCCTAGTGTGGGCCAACTGGTCTACTGTAATATATTACCTGTATTTCTTTGATGGGTGATGGGAGGTTGGAAATACTACAAAACAATATAAAGGTGGAACCAGCAAAGGATTGAGGTAAGTCAATGTGAAGGTAATTGGAGTGAGGTAAGTTGCCTAAAGAATATAATAATACTGATCCAAGAGTAGCCCCAGACAGCAAGAGAATTGAACACTCCTTGAAAAGTACAGCAAAAGAAGCTTTAAGGTATTGGAAACCCCATATAAATGAAGATCTGTCAAAAGCTGCCAAAATATAATTTAAAACAAGTAGAGAACATCCCAGTACTGGTAAGAGGAGGGAAGGAGACTGGTGAAAAGGAGGAGGAGGAGGTTGAGAGATGGGAGAAGGGGCAGAAAAGGAAATATGCATTAATGAAAAAAAACGAGAAGAGGAAATCATAGAAAGGAGGAGGAAAAATGGGAGGAGAAAGGCAGAAAAGGAATACATTAATGAAAAATAAAAAAAAGAGGAAAAGAAAGTGAAGAAAGGAAAGATGGAAGGAGAAGGGGCAGAAAAGGAATGCATTCATGAAAAAAAAAGAGGAAAGCAAAGAAAGATGGAAGGAGAAGAGGCGGGAAAGGAAAAGTCTTACAGAGGAGGAGAAAAGGAAGGAGAGGAGATAGGACAAAAAAGGAATACAAAAAGTTATGTGGAGAGGAAAATGAGACAGGGAGAAGGCAGAAAAGGAATACAAGAATTCTTATAAGAAGGAAAATGAAAGGAGGAAAGATGGGAGAAGAACAAGAAGAGATAGGAGGGGAAAAGGAAAGAAGAGGGTAGATATATATTAAAAAATAGTCTCATCTCACAAGGAAGGGAAAATATAAGTATTGAGAGTGAGACTGGTATAACTTCCGTGCAGCCATGATTACTCAAATTTATGCTAAGTGGAAAGGATGGGTGTAAAGTCACAGAGGAGAATTTTAATGTGTTAGTAAGTGGTTGAACGGATTCAACAAGTATATTAGTGTTGTGAGAGAGAGAGAGAGAGAGAGAGAGAGAGAGAGAGAGAGAGAGAGAGAGAGAGCTTTCTTTCACTGCGATTCAAGTGGGCATTCTCGTTCATCCAGCCAGGCCATATCTTAGGCCTGTTTTGGCTGCTGCTTCATTTATCCTCCTCCCTTTCCCTCCTGATATGGCTCCGGGGATGAAAGAGGAGTGGAGGTGCGAGGGAGGCTTGAGAGAGATGGAAGGAGGAAGCGAAATAGGAGGGTCGAGATAGGAAGGAACTTATAAGAATCTGATTGCTGCTTCCTATGCCTTTCTCTCTATCTCTTGGGAAATGACTGGAGAAATGAAAGGAGTGGAGGGGTAATGAAGGTAAAATACCCGCCGCCGCCGGACCACTCACCCTGCCACCCCCGACCCCACCACCAAGCCACCATCACACCACCACCCCAGGAGGACACCACAGTGGGGTTAGTGACCCAGGACAAGAGGGTTACCAGGACACCCCTGTCCAGAGTCCCTCTTCCCCACAACTGTCACAGCATCAGGTGAGTGAGAAGAGGCAACGACCCTGCAGGCGGGGCAGCCTTCACCAGGTTCGGGGTGGGACTGATCCAGTGTCAGTCCCAGGCAACACCGCGGTACGGCCACCGTATGTACCGGGGAAGGAGCGGTCACTGTTCGTCCTTCAGTTGTTCCCCCTTCGACACCGCCATCAAGGCCACCGTACGTGAAGGGGGAGGGAGTGGCCACCGTACACCCCTCAGTCACAGCCACCTCTGGGGACGGCCTCGGGGTGTTAGTTATTGAACGCGCCCCGACTGGCAGAGAGAGGAATAGTGGAACCGCGTTCACGGCCAACGTACAATACGTGACGGGGAGGGAGTGGCCACCGTACGCCCCTCATCCACTATTGCCTCCTACTACAGGAGTAACACCTCAGTTACTTCCCGAAGGGCAGGCAGGCCCACGGCTACGGCCTTTGTACTTGCCAGGGTAAGTAGACCCTCGGCTGTGGCCTCTGTACGTACCGGAGAGGGCGCTGCCCCTGTGCACCACTCTCCTGCCTTTTCCTTCTATGGGAGTAACACCGTGTTCATGGCCACCACACGTGACGGGGAAGGAGCGGCCACCGTACGCCCTTCAGTTACTTCCCGGCAGGTAGGCAGGCACACGGCTACGGCTGCAGTGTGTGCAAGGGTAAGACCATACCTATCAGATCCGCCTTCCACCAGTCGCAAGTATTTTCACTGCTGAATTGCTGGCCATTTTACTGGCCCTTCGTGTTATATACCGATCAAGGTTACACACTTTTGTTATTTTTACAGATTCACTTAGTGCAGTACATGGTATTCAGTCTATCCCTGCCAGCAACCCGCTAGTGCTGAAGCTACAGGAATGGCTGTTCCGCATTAACACCAGATTGAAGTCTGTCCCCTGTTGGGTCCCAAACCATGTTGAAATACCGAGTAGTGAGAGGGTTGACTGCCTAACACGTGCAGCTGTCACCTCTTGCTCTGTCACACCTCATCCTATCCCGGGAACTGATTATTTCTCAATTGTTACCCGTCTCCTTGGCCAGCGGTGGCAAGCAGAATGGACGTCTACAACTGACAACAAACTCCGTTACATCACACATACTGTCACTCCCTGGCAGTCGTCCTCCCATCGCAACAGGCGTTGGGAAACAGCCCTGGCCCGTCTGCGCCTTGGCCACACGCGGATCACATGGCTTTCTGATGTCAGGAGGCATTCCTCCGACCTGTCATTGTTGCCAGGCTCCACTCACGGTCCACCATCTTTTGCTTGACTGCCCTTCGTTCCACGTCGTGCGCAGACGGACTCTCCCGTTCCTTTACTCCCTTGGACGTGCCCCTACCTTAGCCGATCTTCTTGGTGAATCCCGTGTTTTCCATCACACACCTCATGCGCCTTCTATCTCAAACCCGTATCTTGCCTCACATTTAGTGTCTTCCCCGTCTTCCCCTCTGCCTTTATTCCACCATAGCATACCCGTCATTTTTATACAGCGGTTTTAGTGCCATATACTCCTCTTGGGCTTGGTGCCAGTCCTTATTACTTACTTACTGTCATCTACAAATACACACACACACACACACACACACACACACACACACACACACAAGATTCCTTTTACACAACCACCACATCCAACGCCACTTCTACCTTCTTCATTCCCTACCACTGTCATCTACAACTACACACACACACACACACACACACACACACACACACACACACACACACTCACAAGATTCCTTTTACACAACCACCACATCCAACGCCACTTCTACCTTCTTCATTCCCTACCACTGTCATCTACAACTACACACACACACACACACACACACACACACACACACACACACACACACACACACACACACACACACACACACACACACACACACACACACACACACACACACACAAATACACGCACACACAGGCACACGTTCACAAACACAGACACAGATACAAAGACAACCTAACACAGTACCACACCTCCCAATCCTCATGGTATACAGTTGAACAGTCGGGGGCCCTGTACTGCTATAGCTGGGAGTATGGAGGGTGAGAGACTAACTAGGAGAGTGTACGTGAATGAGGTGGAGGGTGGAGAGGGAGGCGGAGACCGAGGAGGAGATGGTGGAATGGAGGAGAGCGGTAGGATAGGGCCTATAAGAGAGAGCGGGGGATGTAACTTGGGAGTATGGAGGGTGAGAGACTAACTAGGAGTGTATGTGAGTGAGATGGAGGGGGGAGAGGAAGGAGGAGACCAAAGAAGAGATGGAGGGATGGAGTAGAGAGGTACATAAACGGGGGGCGGTGTAAGATGGGGGAGGGTAGCGACATGGCAGGGGACAGGGTGACATAGAGACGATTTGTTTGTGGCCACTCCTTACGCAAATGAAGGCGTCTGACTATAGATGGATATATAGATAGGAATAATAATAAAGGTAAACATTAATCAGCATAATAAAAACAAGTAATTTATCTCGACCTAGAGAAGCTTCGAATCCCGTCAGTCACCCTCTAACCGTGAGAGGGGAAGGACGCTCGAGCTGTGTGTCTATTCTCAGTGTTGATAGTGTTTCAACAGCTTGCCCATCTTGCCGAGATGAACAAAGGTGAGGCAGGATATTGTTCATCAGTTCTTTGATACTGCCTGTTCTTTCAGTTGAACCATCTATCAATCTACAGTATTGCCACACGCCTTAATTATATACGTAAGGGGTGGCCACAACCTAATCGCCTCCTTGTCGATCTGTCCCCCACCAGTTCACTGCCCTGCTCCCAGCTCACACCGCCCTCTCTCATATACCTCTCCACTCTATCGGACAGCGACGAACCATGGAAGTGTGTGGACGTCCAGATCCCGTTCCTGCTGCAACCTCTCCTGCTGTTGCTCACGACCCGTTGAGGGGGGCAGACAGCAGGCCTCGGCCTTCTGCGACCCAGATGAAGATCAGAGGTGCTGTGGTTTGGTTTAACGTTCGGGCGGTGTACGGTTTTATCAAACGCCACGATGCTGGTGTTGATATTTTCGTGCACCGTCAGGCGATTGCTAAACCAAATCCACGGCATCTCCAGCGCTCCCTAGGCGACGGCGAGACGGTGGAGTTTGTCCTCTTTGGAACGCCCAAGGGTCCTGAGGCTAGGGACGTCACCGGACCGGGAGGGGCTGCCGTGCAGGGCTCTGCCTATGCACGGCGGCGTCCCACGGTTTGGCGGCACCAGCCCAGGGATCAGGGGTGTTCAGGGGAGGTAAGCACCGTCGTCGAGATGTGCATCGCGACGGTGAAGGCTTTTTGTGGGGGTAGGGGGCTTTGCGTGTTCTCCTTCCAAAGATCTTCAAGGAGAATGGGCTGCCCAACCTTATCATCCCTGAGTGCTTCGTCCGTGATGTACATACAGTCCCTTGCCGACGGGAGCGCCAGGCTCGTAAGCCTCGTCCAGCTATTCCTCGCCAGACTCCGAGGAAGAGGCTTAGGCTGGAGGCCCCCCTCAACCGAAGGACGACCTCTCAGGTTGACGACCCGGCCCCGGCCCCGGCTAACGATACGGCTACGACCACGGCGGAAGTACACCAGCAGCCAGCAATGTCTGAGGAGGAGAGAGACTCGTCTGCCACCGCCTCCATGGCAGAGGAAGCGTCGACCGGCTCCTCGGCCGAGGAGGAAGTCGGGGAGTCCACTACTCCTCAGACAGAGGAGGGCACCCCATCTCGCCCTCCTATTATCGACCTTAAGGATCGGCTAGACGTAGCCTCCTATAGACACCTTCTGCCTCTCAGCGCTCACACCCGATCGTACCAGCTCGGAGCAACAACATTCTACGATCTGCTCTGGGCTGACGATCGGGGTGAGAACATAAGACCTGTGCTGATTGTCAGGGGAGAGGAGGTGCGTCTAGCCGATCTTAGAGCATTTTATCACATGCTCCCACCTCGGCCGGCCCCCTAGATCGGCGGTGTGCGCGGTGAGAGAGTGACCAGTACTTTCATCATAAAACTCGGCTGGCCTAATACCCCGAATAGAGGGTGATGGCCATTAAGCCAAAAACAAACAAAACAAACAAAAACCACTCTATCCTTCCATCTCATCCTTGGCCACGCCTTCCATCTTCGCCCCTCCACCTCACATACACTCTTCTCGTCAGTCTCACTCTCTCCATCCTCTCCACATGGCCAAACCACCTTAGTGTGTTTCTCCTAACCAATCTTTATTTGTGTGAAAAGTGGTGTGGAAACACTGTAAGTTATCTGAGAGGAATGTGGAGCTACGTGGAGAGACAGACAGGCTGACAGGGTTGCCGCTCCGTGGAAATCGTCTGCTGATGTGGAAAAACAAATAAGCGACGGACCTGCACGTGGGAAAAATTACACGCTACCCATTTAGAGCCGAGGAGAGGAGGGGGGGGGTGTCAGCTGGGGATAATGCCATAGCCCGCGCCCTCCAAGATAGTGTTAAGGTGGGAAGGAGAGGCAGAGAGGGAGAGAAGGAGAGGCAGAGAGGGTGGTAAGGAGAGGCAGAGAGGGAGGGAAGGAGAGGCAGAGAGGGAGGGAAGGAGAGGCAGAGAGGGTGGAAAGGAGAGGCAGAGAGGGAGGGAAGGAGAGGCAGAGAGGGTGGGAAGGAGAGGGAGGGAGAGGGGGGGAGAGATTGAGAAGGAGGGATGAGGGAGGGAGGGAGGGATATGAGGCAGGAGGGAGGAGAGAGAAGAGGGAGGGAGTACAAAGGAATACAAAGAACAGCAAACAGCAACAGACCCTATGATCCTTTCGAGGCTTTTTGTTACAGAGTAGACTATGACTACGAGATCTAATTCTACATGCTGATGGATAAGGATAGTAAAGCAAGAAGGAGGAAATTACAACATAGCATATTTCACTGTATAATCACATTGGGTTCTAAAGCAAATATATAAAAACAAGTAGGAATAGTTATATGTAAACACAGTAAAACAAAGCTGTGCATAACACTTACCGTACAGAGTTGTGTATTACTGTATCTTTAAGCCATATTGGACATGTGGAGAGAATGGAGAATGAAAGACTGACTAAGAGGGTGTATGTAGGTGAAGTGGAGGGAGGGAGAGGGAGGGGGAGACCAAGGATGAGGTGGAGGGATGGAGTTGAGAGGTAAATGAGAGGGGGGGGGGTGAGCTGGGAGCAGGGCAATGAAATGGCGGGGGACAGGGCGACATGGAGGCGATTTGTTTGCGGCCACCTCTTGCGGGATTAAGGCGTCTGGCAATAGATAGATAGATAGATAGGGATGTGAAGAACCGCTCACCCTCCATCATCTTATGTAACAACTTCCTATAGACTAATCAATCCATCAGAAATGCATCTACATAAACAAACACATACTAAATAGTTTTCCTCGCTGTCTTTACATATACTATAATTTCCTTGTTTTTAGTATAGTTGTTTTATAGAGGGAGGGGAAGGTGGTATATCTCTCTAGGATGCTTTAGGGAGTCCTTCATTTATGCAACAAGTCAACTCTGGAACTGTCTCCCCCTGTCTGTATTTCCTACATCCTATGATCTCCAGTCTTTCAGACGCAGTGTGTCCAGGCATCTCGAAATAAACGGATCTAGAAATTGGCTCTCCTTTGTATTGTTTTTTTTTTTCTTTGAAGGAACGGTTTCCCGGCTCCTGGCCTTTGGTTCCTTCTTCCTTGCATAAAAAAGAAATGAGAGGAGCATGTAGAGTTATATGGAGAGACAGACTGACAAATGAGGAAGTGAAGGAGCATTGTGGTGTGGATGTGGATGTGATAGGAAGCGTTAGGAGAAACACACTGAGGTGGTTTGGCCATGTGGAGAGGATGGAGAGTGAGAGACTGACGAGGAGAGTGTATATGAGTGAAGTGGAGGGGGAGAGAGGGAGGGGAAGGCCAAGGATGAGATGAAAGGATGGAGTGGAGAGGTATATGAGAGAGGGGGATGTGAGCTGGGAGCAGGGCAGTGAAATGGCGGGGGACAGGACGACATGGAGGAGATATGTTTATGGCCACTCCTTGCAGGATTGAGGCGTCTGGCAATAGATAGATAGATAGACAGTTATTCGTCCTATCTATCTATCGCCAGTCTCCAGAATCCCGTATCTATCCATCTATCTGTCTATCTATTTCCAGACGCCATAATCCTGTACCTATCCATCTATCTCCAGACGCCAGAATCTCAGATCTGTCCATCTTTCTATCTATCTATCGCCAGACGCCATAATTCATTACCTATCAGTCTATCGCCAGACGCCATAATCCCGTATCTATCCATTTATCTATCTATCTATTTATCACCAGACGCCAAAATCCCCTATCTATCCATCTGTCTATCTATCGCCAGACGCCATAATCCCATATCTATCTATATATCTCTCTATCGCCAGACGGTATAATCCCTCATTTATCTATATATTTATCTATCTATATATCGCCAGACGCCATAATTCCGTATCTATCTATCTATCTATCGCCAGACGCCTTAATCCCGTACCTATCTATCTATCTATCTATCGCCAGACGCCATAATCCGGCAAGGGTGGCCGTTTGTCTCTTGAGTTAGTTGTTTTACGGGGAGGGGCACTAACCCTCCGCCAACCCATTTGTTATATGGTTACCACCCAGCGTTGTAAATAGTTTCCTGGCTTACAGGAAACCATTAGGCTTGTCACTCAATGTAAAGCCACCTGAAAAGGAGAGAGGAGTAACAAAAAGTGACAGGAAAGATGGGAGAAATAGGAAGAGAGGAGGACAGACACAGAAAAAGAATGATAAAGGTGAAGGAAGAAGTAGGCAGCACTACATCAAGTGAGTGGATGCTGGTGAGAAATAGAAAGAGAGGAGAGCAGACACAGAAAAAGAATGATAGAGGTAAAGGAAGAAGTAGGCAGTACTACATCAAGTGAGTGGATGATGGTCGCCACCTTGGAATCATATCCATTAATCCTTGAAGTAGTCGGCCACCTCCGATATTTTGCTCAGTTGCCGCTGTGTTGGTCTCTTCATTACCGTATGTGTTGTGTCTTTGGCCTTCTCATGTTTACATTGAGTGCGGTAGGTTCCTCGTGCTCCATCACCTGTATGGTTTTGCTGAGTGACATGTCTTGGTGGTGTGGGGTAGCCAGATAATGTCACTCATCATATCATCAGTCAGACCTTGCCCCTGTGTTCTTTTGGCCCCTTGCACTGGTACCCTAAGTGCACCAGTGAAGGGTGTTGCCAGGACTGACGTGTGCAGGGGTGCTTAGCGTCACCCGCGTTGGATGGCTGCCACAGACGCTGCCCCTCACTGACACTATGTTTATTATCATATCCTCTCAGTGGCAACACTTCCACAATGGCTGGAGTGTCGTACCATGAGCTCTGACCCCCTGCTGTGGTGGTAAGTGAACCTCTAGGTCACCCCAGTCCTCTGTGATCAACCCAGTCACCTCCAGCCCCGTGTGTGCATTGCCTTACATGGCCGTGCACAGTGTTGGAATGATCTCCTGACTGAATGGCTACATCAGACTGGTAGTGTTTGGTGAGAACTAAATCACTTTTACTGTTGTGTGGCATCTACAGTACAAGTGCCATGTCCAGGCCAGTTGTACGGTACTATCATCGCTTCGTTTTTCGTCTCGTTTCGTTTATAAACGCTCCAACCTGTTTGCATGCATTGCCTTAGTCACCTACTGGCGGCTCTCCATGATGCTCGATCTCTGGCAGCCTCCCTATTCAGTCCCTTATCCATGAGGTCGCACCCAATGACTTCGCCCCGGTCTTTTTTTTTTTTCGGTCTGCTTCTCGCATCCCTAACTCTAATGTTCACATTTCTCACTTTCTGCACCCAACCGTCATCCCCCATCCTCTCCACATGCCCAAACCATCTCAATCTACCCTTCTTCATCACGTCAATACACTCCAGTCCCATCCATTCTCCCAAACCATCTCAATCTATCCCTTCTCATCACCACACCAATACACTCCACTCCCATCCTTCCTACCAAACCATCTCAATCTACCCCTCCTCATCACACCACCAGTACACTCCAGTCCAATCCTACCTCGCAACTCTTCCGTCACAAACTTAGCCCCCCCTCCTCCCCCAGGCCTCACACTCAGGGACGCACTGCACATCCACCTAATCATTGTCATTTCTGTACGTTTGAGTCTGTGAATATCCTCTCTCTTTACTGCCCAGGTCTCACTACCATACAGCATTACACTCCTAACACATGCCACATACAAAGACCCCTTAGCACGTAGGGAGAGCCCTCTCAGTGTCAGGAGAGGCAACAGCTTCCTGAACTTCTTCCAACCACTGCTCACTCTAGCCACAGAGCTGCTCCAGCCCCACCTCCAGCACATAACATGTGTCCCAGATAACAAAACTCTTCCACACACTCAAAAGACTTACCAGAAAGTTCAGTCCTTTCACGCCTCACAATCTCCACATAATAATAATGATAATAATAATCATAATCATCATTATCATCATCATTATCATCATCATCATCATCATCCAGACCTCCTTTACCACCCTACGGCAGGGTGAGAAGTAGCAACGTCCAGACAACCTAAGTTTGCCTAGTACGCTACCATTCACTCATTAGTCAAGCCCCCGGAATCCTGGCTCCATCGGGTAAACCAAAAAAACTTTCACCACGTTCTGTAGCTTCTCATATACCTATCTGATACAGTCAATTAGAACGCTGTCACGTTAAAATGGGGTGCCAAATTCCTGGTTATGCACTTCTCACAACATTCATCCAGCCAGGCTCACCGACTTCGATACCTCTCATCCCACCACACTCATCCACCATATCTCTCCACCTTCTCCTTGGCCTACCTCTCCTCCTCCCTCCTTCAAATTCGCTCAGATATACCTTTTTCACCACTCTATTGTTATCCATTCTCTCCACATGACCATACCATCTCAGTACACTCTCTTCGATTCTGGTGTCCACCGACTTCCTCACTCCACATCTTCCGCGAATCGTTATTTTGTATCCTATCCACTCTCTGTACTCCACATACATTCCTCAGCTGTCCCATCTCCACTGCTCTCACTCTTGACTTTTCATTTTCATGCCACACCATGCATCATCAGCATACAACAAATTTGAGATATTCCATCCATCACCATTCATTACCAACGCCATCCTTTTTCCCATTACTCGTGTTTTCACTTCTCTCATCACCCCATCCATATATATATTGAACAACCATGGGGACATCACACACACACACACACACACACACACACACACACACACACACACACACACACACACACACACACACACACAGGTGAATGGACTCAGTGATGCTCGGAAAAAGATTAATGCACGCAAGCATTTACGTATGTGGATATGTAATTTCTCTCTCTCTCTCTCTCTCTCTCTCTCTCTATGACGCACCCCCCACACACACACAGAGACCTGCACATAGCTGCACTTCCACACAGCCACACCTTACAATGTATCCAAAGTCATATGCAGTACAACATGGCATAGAAGACCCCGGTTGTGATATGATTACCCCAATGAATCCTACATCATACTTTTTTATTTTATTCTTACTGTCTCAAGACGATTTTATTTAATACTAAAGATCTGTGGCAGTGAAGGTTAACTAAGATATTATTCCTTTAGCAGGGGTAACGAACGGCCAGTAACAGGAGCAGCCAACAGAGAGCTATGTGGCATTTCTTTACTGCAGTGTGTCACCATATCCCGCCCCACACCACCACACATCCCCGCCAGTCCCTCTCTACTCACCAGTCTTCAAAACGACCTAACATTGTCTTTCCAAAGCCACGAAGTGTAGATGTTGATACAAATAAACGTGAAATACAATTATGTCTGAGTTTCTCTCCTCATCTGAGCATGACATCAAATAAATAACTGGTATCTTGTGTAATTATCCTCTTTAATATTAACTAACAGTAAACTCCCAGCCCAAAAGCAGTCAAGATAGAGAGTTCCCAGCTCCTACATCACTTCAAAATCTCTTTACCTAAAATCTCGTGGCCAGTGTCATGCAAGATTTTCTCATAATACTCTGTACATAGAGCGAATAACTTGCTAGTTTATGGAATACAGGAGTCTGCCACAACTCTCCATTTGGGGAAAAGAATGGTTAAAGGAAAAAACGTAGACAGAGGAGAATGGGAGAAGGCTGTGGTATTAGATTAATGAGGGTACTGTTGATATTTTCACTGCCTTTTTTTCTCATATACAGAGTGAAACTAAAGCTTTATTAATCCTCAGATACGCACATCATTGTTAACTGACGTGATCTGGTACGAGTATGGCTGATAACAAAATATGTAATCAGAAAAGCGACCAGAAAAAAAAAAAAATCGTTGCTTCTGCTACTAGTGGATGTTATTACAGTCAACCGAGAGAGCCCGATGAAGATATGTGTTTGGCCAGGTTTATATATCAATCTATCAGTCTGTCTGCCTGCCTGACCGCCTGCCTGTCTGCCTTTTCTGCCTCCCTGCCTGCCTGCCTGTCTGTTAGCAAGATTATAAGGAAAAGTCAGCAGATTATCTTATTTCTTTATTTAGCTTTTGAATTTACCATTCTGTACAAACTCATACGAACTTGGGAACGTTGTCGCTGGAATCCAAGCAGGAAGAGTCAGCGGACAGTGACTAATTTTTCGCAGTTGCCCATCCATTTTACTGCTTTCTCTGAATAGGAAGCCCACCCCGACTTAAGCTGTTGCGTCACATAAGGTGCGCGGGGAGGTCAAGCGAGCAGATCATCTCTGTCATTAGACTTTGAGTTAGGTTAGGATGAAGTAATTCGTTTTTCTTATAGCATTCAGTAAAAGGTCAGGGGTACAAGACAAGGATAAAGGTTCAGTCAGTCGTCATGTCCGAGTGAGAGGCTCATCAATTTCGAAGCATTGTGATGAACAAGCAATAAACAGAACGTCAGAAGCAGACTTCGTGGAGAGAGTGCATCAGTACACAACGGCTACGCGATTATTTTATTTTCTGTTATCATACTTCAGAACCACAGGTGTTTAGTGATAAAGTGGACGGGTGTTTCAACCGATTGTGTGGCGCGAGTGTTGTTGGCGTCACTTCATAAGCTGGTGGTTAGATTTTGCTGCATTATCCCGCCATTGTCCTCCTGTCTGTGATCTTTCTCCTTGTTCCCACTGCACCCACCAAAGGTATGCTGTTTGACTTTATTAATTCTGTACCCATTTTACTCAAACTTGGCCTAAAATTTTCATCTCTCCAACTTGAATACTGAGTTGTAGCAATAGATTAATACTAGAATATGTAAGTCACAAAAAAGTGCCATTGAAGAGGAGCCGTAGCGCTGCCCTTTTCTGCCAATGACCCATGTGAAGTAAGCGGCAAAAGGAAGAAAATCTGGGTTAAGTTACCCTGAAAAAAAGTAGTATAATGCAGGATACTATGATATTCTAGGAAGTTGTCGACAGTTGAGAGTTGTTTGTGGTTTGCAATAGCGAGACAGGCAGAAAGACACACAGACAGAAGACAGACAGACGCATGGCAAGGAGACAGGAAAGGGGAGAAGAAGTGTGGCGTTCTTTTGAGTGAAGTTGACTTCATAGCACATTATATTTGTGCCGCAACTTTAATAGCATGTCTTCTTATGTATTACCAAGGTCCTTTGACGAATAGTGAGCTTACACACACACACACACACACACACACACACACTGCAACCACATCAACCTATACAACCCCCACCCCCCCCTCCACTCACAACACATTCACTTAGACACACACACACACACACACACTGCAACCACATCAACCTATACAACCCTCACCCCTCCTCCACTCAAAACACATTCACTTAGACACACACACACACACACACACACACACACACACACACTGCAACCACATCAAACTATACAACCCCCACCCCCCCTCCACTCACAACACATTCACTTAGACACACACACACACACACACACACACACACACACACACACACACACACTGTACACCGCTCGCTGGCACAGTGGTAGCGTTCTCGCTTGCCATCTGGTAAACGGGAGTTTGCGCCTCGCTCAGGTTGCGAAAAGTTTCACTGACGAAGTGGGTGGTTACTGTCCCCCTGGAGCAAGAGGACGGGTGTGTGCTTGTGTGAAGGTCACAGCCTTGCCCTTAGATCGGACTATATGAGCTCTTGACAAATGTCGATTCATCTACATATACATATCCATAACCCGACACACAAAGTTTTTTTTCAATATACATAGCCATACCTTCATATATACAGTATACAGCTATCCCTGGATTACATAAGGCCACACCGTCCCACACAGTACTGCACTTACACACATGCAGATCCACGTTACATAGCCATATCCCCATGGACACACACACACACACACACACACACACACACACACACACACACACACACACACACACACACACACACACCAGACACACACACAATGCTCTCTAGTGGAACTTGCTAATGGGGTAATGTGTGTATGTAACTTTGGTGGTGTGAGAGGTTGCCATGGTAACACTCAGGCACCTCCCACTAGTGAAAGATTTTCTTAACGGTATATTTTTGCATAAGGCTGGTTAATATCGTTTTGTACACACACACACACACACACACACACACACACACACACACACACACACACACACACACACACACACACACACACAGTAAGTAAGTATTTATTGACCACAATATCCAGTTACACATACAGGATTTCAAGCAACAATAAACCTTAACATGATAAACAGTACATCAGATATTAGCAAACAATTATGGTCCACAAAACAAGCAAAGTATTAAAGGGTTGATCAGTGCATCTATATAGCCTTAATGAAAGATGGAAATCATTACACTTCTGATTAGTAACTTAACTACAATTTGACCAATCACCTTTTTTACGGAAAAAACAAAAACAAAAAATCCCAATGATATATCATGGTTAGAATAAGAGCATACAAAATAAATTAAATACACTTTAAATAACATAGGTTATGGTAAACATTATAGTACACACTAGCCAAAACAGGAAAGGACCTTATACACTATCTCCTCAATAGGAAACTGAGCATCGTCACCAATGATTTGACTCCAGGAAGTAAAGTTATATCTTGTACGTATGTGCTGAGTCAGTGGACACACCTCCAGTACATGCAACTCTGTTTGCACAGCACCACATGGACAGAACCGCTCTGCTACCGGGAGACGTCCCCGTCCACGCCGATTCCAAAGGCCCGTCTCAATAGCCAGATTGTGACTGATTACCCGCAGCCGACTAAATGCCATTCTGTGTACCTCACAAGTTTTACCACGACATTTATAGATCTCGTGAACTGTTAAGATAGGGTTCAACACATTATAAATTAACCTTCTAGAAGATGTAGAGTTAGACATTGATTGCTTTAAAGATTCAATGCCTACTTTAACATCATCAACAGAATTATTAATTAAACTCTTAATGTGTTTACTTGTTTGTGTGTTAGCCGCCATGGTCAGCCTGACGGCGTGCACCCACGGGTCAACGGGCATACCGCGCCTCTCCCCCCACAGTCGCTGGAAAAGCTTCCTCTGCCTTGCTAGTACTAAAGATTTCAGTGGCGGGCACCCGAGTTCCACGTAACAAACGTCCGTGCACGCCGTCATACGAGCTCCCAGCAGCTGTTTAATACCCAAGTTGTACAATTTTTCCATTGGCCTCAAGTTCCCATTGAACCAGGACTCACAGCCATATAGGATGGTTGACATTAAGGCTGTTTCAAACATTTTCTTTTTAACATAAAATGATATGTCTATATTCTTTTCCAAAAATGACACAAATTTCAGAATGTGGCACATTTTTGCTTGTGCGTGGGCGGTAATGGCGGACGACAGGGTCCCGTCGCTTGTGAACAGACTGCCCAGATACACATACCTGTCACACCACTGCACGACCATATCACCAACGCAGAATGGCCCACGATCGCTCACTGACGCATGGATTGCAAAGAACTTGGTCTTAATATTATTCACAACCATGCCATTATTTACACAGAACTGATTCAGAAATGTAAGTTTATGTTCCGTCCCGCGTCGCGTTGTCGAGAGAAGAACAGTATCGTCCATAAGGACAAGGAGATGAAGCCACTGTAAAAAACCATCTGGCCCACAATTGGACTTTATCAACATAATCATGCTGTTTACAAAAATGATAAACAATAAACAAGATGTTGGGGACCCCTGTCTGACGCCGACCCTGGATGTTACAATGGCTGTCCCAATAATGCTCACACACACACACACACACACACACACACACACACACACACACACACACACACACACACACACACACACACACACACACACACACACACACACACACAGCAACCATATCAAACCATTCACCCCCACCCCCCACACTCCACACACAACACATCCATCCACCCACCCACACACACACACACACACACAGCAACTATATCAAACCATTCACCCCCACCCCCCACACTCCACACACAACACATCCATCCACCCCCCCCACACACACACACATAGTACTCTCTAGTGGAACTTGCTGGTGAGGAAATGTGTGTATGTAACTGTGATGGTGTCGGGAGGTTGCCATGGTAACACACAGGCACCTCGCACCACACACACACACACACACACACACACACACACACACAATTTATTTTTGGATAGCGCTGGTAAAGAGAGCTGTATGATCATGAGAGTTAATAGAGACAGTATTAACACTCTCAGAGTAGTATGACTCACTCTCAACTGAATGCTATCGCCAAGCAGTACCTGGAATAAAATACTAGAGTTGCCCCTACTATGAGAGGGCCCGGGTACCATCTAGTGGTTGTGAAAGTAGCTGAACAAGTTTCTCGTATTGGTTGGCGTCGCTACTTGGCTACTTTTGCTAGTGGCCGTATGACAGTGGAAGGACGAGGGTGTGTGTGTGTTGCTGTTGCATCATTCTCCTGAGGTAAGTGTTGGATATTTGCTGTTTTTAGCCATTAAGGTGACTACATTAGGACACAAGGATATCGCACTGACAGCCAGGAAGTATCATGGCCCAAAGAAATAATACCTATAAGGCTACTAGACGTAATTCTGATGAGACAAGGGGGATGTTAGTGTGAGGGAGATGAGGAGGCCTTGTAGTCCAGTGCTGCCGTTTTGTGGAAAATCGTCTGCTAATGTGGAAAAACAAATGAACGACGAGCATGGATGTGGGCAGGCGGACGTCATTCCACACTAATTGTTCACGTTATTTTGTAGGAATAAGTGGGATTTTGTCATGATTGGTAGGAACTAACATGTATTGTTATTCAGACCCTTCACGGTTAAACCAACGAATATGTAGCGTTTGTCTATAATACTGTCATTTAAAACAAGGAAGAATACGTCGTGGAACAGTCTACCTCTACCCACCCGGCGATATGATAAAAAAATATATGTATATATTATTTACAAGACACGTGCCAACCATTAGCAGTGCACACTTACTTTGTAATATTAAAGAAATATCGAAACAATGTTGTAAATCGTGTACAGTTCATATACTAGAAAACTTGGATGTGGATAAACTTACTTGTCTCTTGGCTGGTTATTAATCAACATTTGCTGACTTATTAACTCTCTTAATCATTTAACGTCCTTACACTTGAATCATAATAGGTCTGACATCATTAATTATACCCTCTCTTCCAGTATTCACAGTATACCAAATTTTATGGTAGTTATACCAGCAATACATCCTCTGTCATCCTGGTTACTAAACGAGACCGTGTGCAATAATGACGTCACAAACAGTGTGCAATTCACGGCAACTCTGCCTTGTACCGCCTCAATGTTGGTGTCTCAGCACCAGTGAAATAGCAGTGTGAGTGTCGTCCTGTTGATTCTCGTGCCGATCAGACTGGTGGATTAGGTTTGCCTGCTCCCTTGTCCCTGTCCATCCAACAGTACAGTTTGGCACCTGAATGTAAACTGATAAGTGCGATTCAGATTTCAGAGGGACAATGTGATGGAAAAAAA
>NW_027643722.1:340000-397500 GCF_032717465.1 Coenobita brevimanus | reverse complement strand
ATTGAAGGATTGTCTGTGTTGTGGTGGTGTGGTGCAGGAAGTGAGTGGGTGTGCTGTGGTGTGGGGGTGCCACTTTGCAGTATGAGCACAGGGGATTGTATGTGTGTCATATTTTGTGTTAGTATTGTAGCAGGAAAGGTTGGTGTGCTCGTGTCTCTGAGTTCGGTAGTGTCTGAAGGGTGTATGCCTGGTGGTGGCACATGAAGGATGCTGTTTGGCAGAAAGCTTTGGCTGGCTAGGGTGTCTATGTGTTTATGTATGTGTTTGGTATAGAAAGTTTTGGCTGGCTGGGGTGTCTGTGTGTTTATGTATGTGTTTGGTATAGAAAGTTTTGGCTGGCTGGGGTGTCTGTGTGTTTATGTATATGTTTGGTAGAGAAAGTTTTGGCTGGCTGGGGTGTCTGTGTGTTTATGTATGTGTTTGGTATAGAAAGTTTTGGCTGGCTGGAGTGTCTGTGTGTTTATGTATGTGTTTGGTATAGAAAGTTTTGGCTGGCTGGGGTGTCTGTGTGTTTATGTATGTGTTTGGCAGAAAGTTTTGGCTGGCTGGGGTGTTTGTGAGTTTGTGAATGTGTCTGGGAAGTGTAGAGTCGGGTGGAGGAGGGGATATGTTGCAAAGATACTCTGTGTAGTGTTGGGCGGTTGTTCGATTTTGTTTGTGGAGAGGATGATGCAACATAAGGTTACAAAGGTGGGACGGATCTTGAGCTGAAGTGATGAACTGTGTGCCTCTCATATTCACTTGGTCTCGGACTGAAATTAGTTATGTTTCTTGGTGTAGGCTGTCAGTACTTGTGGTCTTAGTGTCTTCTGCTATCAAGGTATTGTTTTCTGTTCTTTAAAGCTCCTTCGTGTTTGTGTTGGATATGATTACGGCTCAGCTTGTGCGGCAGTAATTCACGGTTGTTTTAATGTATTACTTATAAGTGGAGGATGGAGTTGGGATGTATATGAGAGAGGGTGTGAATTAGGGGGAGTGATGCATAATGACGGGGGACAGGGTGGCATAGAGGCGACTTGTTTGTGGCCACCTCTTACGGGATTAAGTCGTCTGGCTATAGATAGATGGATAGACAGATAGCTTATAGTTTCCATACGGTTTGCCGAGTAGTAGCGATAGTTATCACTAGAATATGATGGTAGTCACGTATGAGTGCCGTGGAAAGGATGTAGGGCTGTAGTATTGGCTGTTTCTGCTACTGATCAGCGTGACATTCTCATATGCTTTAAATGAAACCCTGTGCCAAGTTAAAGTGAAAGGCGTGTATGTTTGTGTAGGAGGAACGAGAGACAAGGAGGTATTCTGTGGCCTGTTTTCTTTGTGCTTCCTACAAGACACAGTAATAGTTATGACGGGGCATTGATGGCAAGTTTGTGAGTCAGCACACACTTACGGCCTCTCATTTTACAAGGTGGTCCATATATTACGCCACCCAGTTCTTGTGTGTTGCGGGCACGGCTCAGTGAACATTACCAGTGTCTACCCTGCATCATTATCTACTTCCCATAACCCTCTTCAGGTTTAGCTTTATAATATAGGCTTTAATTTAGGTCCATTGATTGCATGGTGGAGAATTCCCATAACCTTTTTTATGCTTAGCTGTATATCATTGTATTGTATAATCTTTTATGTCCACGATCACAAGGCTGAGTAGTAATTTGGTGAAACGATCAGAATGTCTTAGCTCATCACAAAAGCCGTCCCCACAACACACAAGACTGCAGAGCGCAATATACTTATCACCTATATTAAGTCAAAGCCACAGTTTAAAAGGTAATGAAACATGACAGAAAATTTAAGTTTTCATTATTAACACTTCAGTATAGAATACATTAACAGAGACAGCAATATAAAATATGCATTCAAAAGTAGCATTTGTCCACAGAACATCCTGGAGGGGAGCAACCCGACTTGCAAGGCAGATCACACCATCACCACCAGGCTTCTCTCGACAGGTCAGGGCAGATCACCAGCAGCAGCAGCAAGTCATCTCACGGCTGGGGAAGACACGACACCCTGCCGCCGCTGCTGCCGCCGCCGCCGCCTCCACACCACCAGGCATCTCAGAGTAGGGGAAGACACCACACCACCGTCAGGCTTCTCACGGCAGGGCAGATCAAACTTCAGCAGGGTATGACCAGTGTGGCAAGGAAGCAGCGTCAAGGCAGCAGACTCCAGCACGACCTGTGGACCAGATGTGTATTAGTTCAAATCAGTGTTAGCTTTAGTTATTTAATCTTCTATGTATCTCTATCTATTGCCAGACGCCTCAATCCCGTTTGGGGTGGCCACAAACAAATCGCCTCCAAGTCGCCCTGTCCCCCACCATTTCACTGCCTTGCTCCCAACTCACACCCCCTTCTCTCATATGCCTCTCCACCCCATCCCTCCATCTCATCCTCGGCCTCCCCCTCCCTCTTCTCCCCTCCACCTCACTCACATACATTCTCTTCGTCAGTCTTTCACCCTCCATCCTCTCCACATGGCCAAACCACCTCAGTATGTTCTCCTAACGCCTCCTATCACATCCACATCCACACCACAACGCTCCTTTATATCCTCATTCGTCAGCCTGTCTCTCCATGTGACTCCACAGGCTCCTCTTAAATAACTCATTTCCACTGCTCTCACTCTTGACTTGTGTCCTTCCAACAACGTCCAAGCTTCACTTGCATACGTTAGAGTTGGTATCACAATACTGTCATGTAGTAACTTTTTCACTTCCATGCTCACTTCCCTGTTTCTTATCACTGCTTTCAAAGAACCAGCAACCTTTCTTCCCTGCTGTACCCTTTCAAGCACTTCACCCTCCAAACCTCCATCCTTACTCATCACACTACCCAAGTACTTAAACGTACTCACATTTTCCAATTCCTCACCATCCAACCTCGCTGTACATTCACTGACTTCACCTCTCTCAAAGACCATCACTTTACTCTTCCCTACATTCACCTTTAGGTTCCGTTTCTTACGCACTCTCCCAAACTCATCCACCAAGCCTTGCAGCTCTCCTTCGTCTTCACTCAACATCACAGTATCATTTGCAAACTACAGTACAGGGAGTTTCCAAACACTATCCTCTCTCACCAGGGCCACTCCAACATCCACTACCCTACCTTGTACCTCTTTTATTACCCCATCCATGTACAGATTGAACAACCATGGAGACATGACACATCCCTGTTTCAACCCAACCTTCAAAGCGTGGACTCATTAGACTGCTCAGATTCTTTTGGGAATGACACACAGTTAGGGAATTATATCACCAATATTTTATCCAAATTTCCCATACAGGGTGTTGCATGAAATGTTTGACAAACTTCAGAAAGTTGTTCTTGGGGCAATTTTGAGTTAAGAATTGCTGCATCAACCTGGGCTAATTTCTCGTCTATTATGCTCAGGTTCTGTAGGGAATGGCAGCAGATTAGAGACTGGTATCGCAAAATTTTATCCCCTGCCACCACCACCAGGCTGTTTATTTTTAAATCCCCTTGTAAAACAGTAGAGATATATCGGCAGGACAGTAAATAGTGATCCTACTCTGGTACTCTGTATGGAATTTCAGAGAGAGAGATGATGATGCCACTGATTCATGGGGTTATCTTTAATTTAACAAGAAACACTTTACTTACCTCTCTATTCAGTTTGCACGAAAATTAATGTTTAAAAGACTGATAATATATTCACGAAATTTTCTTCTTAAAATTTAATAAGTAAATGTTTAATTTGAAGTGTGACGTCACTGGTGCATTATGGGAGCAACGTTGAGAGATGCTGGAGGTGAGTGAAGATTTTATTCTTTACGGTGTTAGTCTACTTCTTATTATGGTAATTCTTATGCCCATGTGTTTATCAGTGTTTGCTGTCATTATCGAGAGGTGCAGTCGGCTGATGTAAGTTGTAATTATTAGCTATAAGGATGATATACGGCGGTGTGTATCTCCAGGTGACCAAGATGTCCCTTTAAACTGGAGTAAGCAGTGCTACTTAAATCCCCCGATATTCACACCATCTGTTTAGGTTTTAAGGTCGAATGTGATCCTGTACATGGGCAGGCATAGTAGGTTAATTGGCTGGAAAAAATGAGGGGATGTGTGTAAAAACTAATGGGTAGTTTGTTTACATCGGGGATATAAACTCCGCGAGTCCCTTTAACTCTTGCAATCCCGGTGATGCCCTTTTCAGTTTATTCATAGTGCCAGAAGGCAATTTTATTCAACTTACGCAAAGTCTCTGCTATTGCAGGAGTTCAGTGAGGCTGTGCCTAGCCCCTACACTTCCAGAAGTCTATACAAAGCTAAATATAATCATGAGATGGCTTAAAAAAAAAAAAATCCCTGCTCTGTGAGTTAAACTAGTGAAGACTGAAGGTATTAACATGTGTAGGAGAGACACTGGATAAAGCCTGATTGGAGATATAGTATATTGAACTGGAAGGACTGTATACCTTACATCCTTCATTAGCCATTGCTGCTACCTTTAAATAAGAATTATCATACTGAAGGTAATTACTAGCAGCCTTCATTAACATATTACTGTACTGTAATTAGGAGAGAGGTTTCATAAGTTGATTGGAAGTCAGGAGACAGCAGGAATATACCATTACTGTTGAGGGGGATGAATTTGTGTGTAGGCTATGATATAGGAAGCATATCTCAGAATATGGATGTACAAGGTTAATCATATCTTGTGTAGTACTTACACTTTCAGATTTGATAGCTTTTCCTTTTGTAATCTTTACTGAATGATGCAATCAGTTCATGATTACACATTATATAATCTCAGACTTCATCTGTGTCATTGTAGGTGGCTCACCTTGACAAATTTTAGTCCTTCTGCTGCTTAGTTCCTGTATCTAAGTGGCAGAATAAGACAGTATTATGGTTTTGCATCCTCCCCATAGATCTTCATTGTGATTTGCATGATAATCTAGTCTTTATCTCTAGAAACAGCTCAGCATTCAAGGTAGAGAGATGCCAGGTTTTTGTCAGTTTAGGGTGGACATGTAGTCTATATGGTTTGTCTTTATTGCTTTACGTATTCATTATTATTATTATTATTATTTTTTACTGTGGATCAAATTTAGCGATTCATCTCTTTCGTTTATAAATCGGTACAACAGATAGGCTTTCATTCTCAGAGTATGACCACTGAGTACTGTACTGTCTTCCTGTGCAGTGTATATTTTGTCATTTATACTCTCATTATAAGTTTCATTAAAGAATTTGTATCATATGTTTAGTTTCTGTGTCACTCAGTGTGTTAAGTTTATGTAATATATGGTTAATCGTTTAAGTCCTGCCGTTGGATAGCAGTCTAAGTTGCAGTTTTTACTTTCTCCCTTTATATAAGTAGCAACTGCTCTATATTCTTTCCATAGCACTTGTTCATGATTAGCATTAAACTGCAGGCTTAGGTATTCCAAGTAGCTCAGGAAATTTCGAAATATCTCCTCCTAAAGCGACATTAATAGGTACATGACAATTTAGTTTAGTCTGTGCATGTTGTTCAATTTCCCATTTTTTGTAACATGTAAAGAAATAATATACAGTAGAAGTTTTAGCCGGTATTTTTAAGGGGGCGCGGTGGCATGGTCAGGATGGTACTGGCCTGCTGATCAGGAGGACCCGGGTTCAAATCCCGGTGTGATAGAGGTTTCTTTAAAATGTGGCTGAGGGAAGTTTGCGTAGCAGGCTTTCCTTAAAACCACAAGGCCCCATACTTACACTTCAGCTCACACACACTAAGACACTTACACACTTCAGCTCACACACACTAAGACACTTACACACTTCAGCTCACACACACTAAGACACTTAAACACTTCAGCTCACACACACTACTACATACATACACACGCCAAGACACTTACACTTCTACTACATACATACACACACACCAAGACACGTACACACACACGTACATAGCTACAGCCACCTACACACAGTAGACACCACACACAGACAGGGAGGGACACAGGCAGACAGAGAGGGGTATAGGCAAAACACAGGGAGTGAGAGAGGAGGGGGTTTTATTAAAAAGTCCAATTTTGGTATACCCCCGGTGGCAAAATTGATATAGCCCCCCCTTTGATATATTTTGGATATTTTCATTTAGTGCCCCCCAGGCCCCAGACCCACTCGGCTGAACCAAATCGTCTGGCGTCAGCTGGAACATGATATACTAGAGTTATGCCGGTCATGTGGGGGTTAATGGTGACAGTGTAGTAACTGTCAGGCTCCTATGACTCACTCAGCCGAATAAAATCGTCTGTCAGCTGGAATGGAATACTAGAGTTGTCCCAAGCACCAGAGGGTTAAGAAAAAGCCTTAGATTAACTAAGGCCTTTTCTTAACCCCCTGGGTGATGCTCGGGACAACTCTAGTACCCCATTCCAGCTGACTCAGACGATTTTATTCGACTGAGTGAGTCATAGGAGCCTGACAGTGTCAATACCGTCACCATTAACCCCCTCACGACCGACATAACTCTAGCATCATGTTCCAGCTGACGCCAGACAATTTGGTTCAGCCGAGAGAGGATCCTAGGATCCTGAGAGACACTATAACATCACAAACAAAATACAAAATGCCTTCCCTCCATCTTGAACGTACTATAATTCCGTTACATTAAGTATGCTCGTATTTTCGTATTTTTGCAGCTTATTTCATGTATCTTAGTTAAAAGAAAAAATACTACGAGCTCTATATCTTTTCATAGCCCTTCTTCGTGACTAGCATCGTATTCTAGTTATCTATAGTTACAACTAAGCATTCAAGATGGAGGGATCACAACTTTAAGCAATTACAGTAAACAAACAAACAAACAAAAAGCAAGTGTCGTCCTCTTGACCTCTCGTCTTCGCAGGAATGCAGCGGTGGCACCATCTTGTGCGTGGAATGCGTGAAGTGCAGGCTCTTGAGTGGAAGGAGCACGGAGCCACGGGAGACTTAATAATATTCGCTAGTCAGCCAGTCTAGAAGCCTGGGACATTTGCCTGAAATAATAATAATAATAATAATAATAGAAATAACAACAAAACCAGTCATATACATAATTCAATATCTCAGTCACTCGATCTGTCCATTCCGCCCCTTCAGTACGAGGACGCATTTCTGTAAGCTATTTTTTCTAACATGGGAGGTTCGATACGTTTGATTGAGCCTATCCATAAGACTCCTAAAGCTAAGTAAATGCCTCTGAAAGTTGCAAAATATAAAATATAAAATGTCTATATGATATAAAAACCTTTGTTCACCTCCGGGACTCGATTTGTGGCGCCTAGAACAAGTGCTGACGTCATGTTTACACTTTGCTACCTTTAGACGATTTCCTGGAGCTTAAAGAAACCCTCTCGGGATGATGGGACAGACACAATAACCCCTTCAGACAGAGAATGACTAAGTTACTTTATTCTAGGTAACCGGACGATTTTATTCAGCTTAGGAGATCCCCTCATAGTGAAGGGGTTGATGGTGACTGTATCTAACCCCTCCAGAACGAAATTTCTCTCAAGAGTTGAAGAAAATCGTCTGGAGGAAGAAAGATGAATATGGAAAAAAGTGTTAATGTGGACAATGAGTTAGATAAGACTGGTTTGGTTAAGGTAGGGTTGGGATGGGACGGTTGTGGCAGGGTGGGGTAGCGTTGGGGCGGTTATGGCCAGGTGGGGTAAGGTTGGGTTAGTTTTGGCAGGACGGCGTAGGACTGGGTCGGTTTTGGCAGGGTGGGGTAGGATTGGGTCAGTTTTGGCAGGGTGGGGAAGGTTTGGTCGGGTTTGGCAGGGTGGAGTAGGACAGGGTTGGTTTTGGCAGGGTGGGGTAGGATCGGGTCGGTTTTGACATGAGGTTAGATTGGGTTGATTCATAATTTTTTCCTTTTCAGGTTACACTATGATAGTCTCTATTCTCTTTTCACACTTTCCTGTAAAATGTCCACGCCAGTTTTTTTTATACGGCGTGGTGTTCTTTCTGACTTTTTCCTGCCGGCTTCGGCTGGAGGGTTTGGAGGGCGGGGGAGAGCCTTCTTCTTTGCTATCCTTATCTCATTCTAGTAGTTCAGTTACTCTTCTAGGAGCTGCCTAGCATGGGCCAACCGGCCTACTGCAGTTATCCTCTCTTCTTATGTTCTTATGTTCTTATGTTATGGCAGGGTTGAACAGAGGTGGCTCGATTAGGGCAGGCGAGGGTAAGCATGGGTAGGTTATGGTTGCGTTGGGGAGGGTAGGATAGGTTATGGCAGGGTAGGATAGGGCTGGGTGGTGGTGGGCTGGGTAGGGTAGGGTAGGCTGAATCAGGGTAGTGTAGGGTACAGAAGAGTGGTGGGTATAACTACCGTTTAGTTCCGTCATATCCAACGCCTATTTCACTCAGTTATACTACACCGTCTCATCAAATTTGGGGCGATCTCCTCTACGATTTTTGTTCTTCTCCGCTTAGTTCAGTCCTTTAGTTCATTCATGACCCCTGGCTTTCCTTTTTATTTTATTTTTTATGTGGTGGAGCGCAGGTGCACGAGGCTAGACCACCATAAGTCCAGAATATTTAAGGGTAGGCCACCAAACTACGCCCTGGTAACGTCTACACGTCAAAACATTTGTCCACCTCTGGGACTTGAACTGCGGAGCGCTGGACGCTGAGCTCCCGGTCTGCTGATGTCACTTTTACTCTTTGTTAGCTTCTGACGATATCCTACAGCTTCAGAAAACCCTCTTAGGATGACGGGACAGAATCATTTAACCCTTCAGACCAAGAACGATTTATTTACATTGTCCTAGCTGACCGCACGATTTTATTCAACTTAGGAGATCCCCTGACAGAGAAGGGGTTGATGCTGGCTGTATCTAACCCCTCAAATTCAAAATTCCTCTCCAGAGCTGAAGAAAATCGTCTGGAGAAAGAATGAAGAAAACTGAAGAAAGTGTTAGAGTGAAAAATGAGTTAGATAAGATTGGTTTAATTAGGGTAGGGTAGGGTTGGGTCGGTTATGCCAGGGTGGGGTAGGGTTGGGTCGGTTTTGGCAGGGTGAGGTAGGACTGGGATAGTTTTGGCAGGGTGGGGTAGGACTTGGATGGTTTTTGCGGGGTGGGGTAGGATTGGGTCGGTTATGGCAGGGTGGGGTAGGGACGGGTCGGTGGTGGCAGGGTGGGGTAGGGACGGGTCGGTCTTGGCAGGGTGGGGTAGGAATGGGTCGGTCTTGGTAGGGTGGGGTAAGATCGGGTCGGTCTTGGTAGGGTGGGGTAAGATCGGGTCGGTTTTGGCTGGATGGGGTAGGATTGGGTCGGATATGGCAGGGTAGGGTAAGATCGGGTCGGTTTTGGCAGGGTGGGGTAGGGATGGGTCGGTCTTGGCAGGGTGGGGTAGAGATGGGTCGGTTTTGGCAGGGTGGGGTAGGATTGGGTCAGAGTTGGCAGGGTGGGATAGGAATGGCTCAGTTTTGGCTGGGTGGGATAGGTATGGGTCGGTTTTGTCAGGGTGGGGAAGGGTTGGGTCGGTTTGGCAGAGTATTGGTTAGGTTTCGGTTGGTTTTGGCAGGGTGGGGCAGGATTGGGTCGGTTTTGGCAGGGTGGGGTATGATTAGGTCAGTTTTGGCAGAGTGGAGTAGAATTGAGTTGGTTTTGGTAGGGTGGGGTAGGGTTTGCTCGGTTTTGGTAGAGTGGGGTAGGATTGGATCGGTTTTGGCAGGTTGGGGTAGGATTGGGTCGGTTTTGGAAGGGTGAGGTAGGATTGGGTCGGTTTGGACAGGGTAGGGTAGGTGTGGGTCGGTTTTGGCAGGGTGGGCAAGGATTGGGTCGCATTTGGCAAGGTGGGGTAGAATTGGGTTGGTTTTGGCAGAGTAGGGTAGGGATGGGTCGGTTATGGCAGGGTAGGGTAGGATTGGGTCGGTTTTGGCCGGGTGAAGTAGGATGGGGTCGGTTTTGGCAGGGTGGGGTAAGATTGGGTCGGTTTTTGGCAGGGTGGGAAAGGATTGGTCGGGTTTGGCAGGGTGCAGTAGGACTGGGTTGGTTTTGGCAGGGTGGGGTAGGATTGGGTCGGTTTTGACAGGGTGGGGTAAGGTTGGGTTGGTTTTGGCAGTATGGGGTAGGGATGGGTCGAGTTGCGTTTGGGAGGGTAGGATAGGTTATGGCAGGATAAGATAGGGCTGGGTGGTGGTGGACTGGGTAGGGTAGGGCTGGGTAGGGTAGTGTAGGGCTGGGTCCTCCCATCCCTGTTCTTCCCCTCCCCTCCCCTAAATGGAACACTCACCTTTAAAGGGAAAATCACAGCCATGGATCACTCCATGTTTTATTATTGCCTGGCTGTCTGATGTTTAGGATAGTCACCCCTGCACACTACCAAATTCAATATGTACAGTATTATTATTATTATTTTTATTATTATTATTTATTATTATTATTATTATTATTATTATTATTATTATTACTATTATTATATGGTTCTAAATTTTACTCTCACTACTATTACTATTACAAACACTACCATCAATCCTGCTGCTGTAACTGTAGCTATTATGACCACCACTACCACTACTACTACTACTACTACTACCACTACTACTACTACTACCATTAAAATCATCACCATTAGCCAAAAAGGATCACGTGCCAAATAATTCACGTTTGTAATACACGTAGTTCTAAAAAATGCCCACTAATCGCTCTAATAATTCATCCCAGTACTCTCAATGTGTGTGTGTGTGTGTGTGTGTGTGTGTGTGTGTGTGTGTGTGTGTGTGTGTGTGTGTGTGTGTGTGTGTGTGTGTGTGTGTGTGTGTGTGTGTGTGTGTGTGTGTGTGTGTGTGTGTGTGTGTGTGTGTGTGTGTGTGTGTGTGTGTGTGTGTGTGTGTGTGTGTGTGTGTGTGTGTGTGTGTGTGTGTGTGTGTGTGTGTGTGTGTGTGTGTGTGTGTGTGTGTGTGTGTGTGTGTGTGTGTGTGTGTGTGTGTGTGTGTGTGTGTGTGTGTGTGTGTGTGTGTGTGTGTGTGTGTGTGTGTGTGTGTGTGTGTGTGTGTGTGTGTGTGTGTGTGTGTGTGTGTGTGTGTGTGTGTGTGTGTGTGTGTGTGTGTGTGTGTGTGTGTGTGTGTGTGTGTGTGTGTGTGTGTGTGTGTGTGTGTGTGTGTGTGTGTGTGTGTGTGTGTGTGTGTGTGTGTGTGTGTGTGTGTGTGTGTGTGTGTGTGTGTGTGTGTGTGTGTGTGTGTGTGTGTGTGTGTGTGTGTGTGTGTGTGTGTGTGTGTGTGTGTGTGTGTGTGTGTGTGTGTGTGTGTGTGTGTGTGTGTGTGTGTGTGTGTGTGTGTGTGTGTGTGTGTGTGTGTGTGTGTGTGTGTGTGTGTGTGTGTGTGTGTGTGTGTGTGTGTGTGTGTGTGTGTGTGTGTGTGTGTGTGTGTGTGTGTAAAAATGCCAGTGCTTAATAATAACGCCTTTTTTTCGGCCTTTCTTTACCTGTGTTGCAAGATTCAACAGGTGTTCGTTAATGACTGCTGATGTAAAAATAAAAAATAAAATAAAAATGTTGTTACTCATGATGATGATGATGATGATGATGATGATGATGATGATGATAATGGTATTAACTGTGATGATGATGATGATGATGATGATGATGATGATGATGATGATGATGATGATGATGATGATGATGATGATGATGATGATGATGATGATGATAATGGTATTAACTGTGATGATGATGATGATGATGATGATGATGATGATGATGATGATGATGATGATGATGATGATGATGATGATGATGATGATGATGATGATGATGATGATGATGATGATGATGATGATGATGATGATGATGATGATAATGGTATTAACTGTGATGATGATGATGATGATGATGATGATGATGATGATATGATGATGATGATAATGGTATTAACTGTGATGATGATGATGATGATGATGATGATGATGATGATGATATGATGATGATGATAATGGTATTAACTGTGATGATGATGATGATGATGATGATGATGATGAAGGATGAACTATACCGATATGAAAGATATGATGCGAGAGAAGTGGAGGGATGGAGTGGGGGGTATATGAATGGGGATGGTGTGAGTTGGAGGGAGGACAGCGTGAAGGTGGAGGAAAAAGGGACATGTGAAATTCGTTTGTGGCCATCCGTTCCCAGGATTAAGTCGTCTTTCTATAGGCTGACTGTGAGAGAGAGAGAGAGAGAGAGAGAGAGAGAGAGAGAGGCATCAACAGACATACAGTAAATTCACAAGTGCGTGCATATATTAATATCAATGTGCAGTCAATCAATCTATCAATCTATCTATTTTTCTATCAACCAATCAATATATCTACCCATACAAAAATACATTTATAAAAAAAAAAACCATCCTCACCATGTATCAATTTCCACAAAAATTTCCCAACCAAGACGGAAAATAAATCCCAAAATAAACCGCCTGAATTTTTTGCTACGGTGTCAGTGATGGAAAGGTAAAGTTGAGTCCCGGGGAACAAGCCTCCAGACGCCTCCAGACATTTTTCAGGAGGGAACTTGGTAGATAAATAAATAATAGCAAGACGCGGGCCACAAGGATACGGGGGTTGGCAGTGTGGGGTTGGCCGTGTGGGGTTGGCAGTGTGGGGTTGGTAGTGTGGGAGTTGGCTGTGAGGGGTTGGTTGTGTGGGAGTTGGCTGTGAGGGGTTGGTTGTGCTAGGGTTGGTTGTGTAGTGTGGGGTTGGCAGTGTGGGGTTGGTTGTGTGGGGTTGGCAGTGTGGGGTTGGTTGTGTGGGGGTTGGCAGTGTGGGGTTGGTTGTGTGGGGTTGGCAGTGTGGGGTTGGTAGTGTGGGGTTGGTAGTGTGGGGTTGGTTGTGTGGGGGTTGGCAGTGTGGGGGTTGGCAGTGTGGGGCTGGCAGTGTGGGGCTGGCAGTGTGGGGTTGGCAGTGTGGGGCTGGCAGTGTGGGGGTTGGCAGTGTGGGGTTGGTAGTGTGGGGTTGGCAGTGTGGGGGTTGGCAGTGTGGGGGTTGGCAGTGTGGGAGTTGGCTGTGAGGGGTTGGTTGTGCTAGGGTTGGTTGTGTGGGGATGGCAGTGTGGGGTTGGTAGTGTGGGGTTGGTAGTGTGGGGTTGGCAGTGTAGGGGTTGGCAGTGTGGGGCTGGCAGTGTGGGGCTGGCAGTGTGGGGCTGGCAGTGTGGGGGTTGGCTGTGTGGGGTTGGCAGTGTGGGGTTGGTAGTGTGGGGGTTGGCTGTGTGGGGCTGGCAGTGTGGGGCTGGCAGTGTGGGGGTTGGTAGTGTGGGGTTGGTAGTGTGGGGTTGGCAGTGTGGGGTTGGCAGTGTGGGGGTTGGCAGTGTGGGAGTTGGTAGTGTGGGGTTGGCAGTGTGGGGTTGGTAGTGTGGGGTTGGCAGTGTGGGGTTGGCAGTGTGGGGTTGGCAGTGTGGGGGTTGGCAGTGTGGGGGTTGGCAGTGTGGGGGTTGGCTGTGTGGGGTTGGCAGTGTGGGGCTGGCAGTGTGGGGTTGGTAGTGTGGGGCTCGTAGAGAATGGTAATGTGCAGTGAATATATATAATTCATTCATTTATTTTTATTTTTATTTATGTGTGTATGTGTGTGTATGCGGCCATGTATGTATGTCCGTATGTACAAACCGTGCTTTCCTGATACTCATATTTCAGGAAACTATTATGCTACACAAATAAAAGAAACAGACCTGATAATTATGGAACAACAGATGGAAATAAAGCCCCAAAGAACGTGTGGTAAAGCCCCCTTGCTAAATAGTGCATGGACCAAGGACCGTAGGCTGTAGCAAGGCAGAGGAAATAGAGTGAGACAGAAGAGAAAGTGGGAAGGACAGAGGAAATGGGTTGGGTGTGGAAGACGAGAGTGAAGAGACAGTGAAGGAGAAGTGGGAGAGAAGCGGAAGACAGGTAGGAGATGAGAGAGAGAGAGAGAGAGAGAGAGAGAGAGAGAGAGAGAGAATGCAGGAGGGAAGAAAGAGTAAGGAAAGGGTGGAGGAACAGGAAGGTAGGGAATGTGAGAGACAAGGAAGGGATAAGATGAAGGGACGAGAGGGCTGAAAGACAGGGAGTGAAGTTTAAGAGAAGAATCATGAAAGAGGGAAAGAGGGACAGGGAATGCTAGAGACAGGAGAAGAGGGGACAGTAAGGAAGATGGAGGAGAAAGGATGAAAGGGACGTACAAAGATGGATGAGGGTGGATGATGGAAAGGATGAAGAAAGGAAGAGGAAGAAGAGAGGTTAAGGGAAGGATGGAGGTAGGAGCGCGACAGGGTAAGGAAGGTTTGACGCAAGGAGGAGAGGCAAGGTGAGTGGAGGATGAAGGAGGAGGACGAGGAGGAGGAGGAGAAGGAGGGGAAATGAAAGGAGGGAGTGAGAAAGAAGAATGGGGACAGGATGAAGTGGGACGAAACGGAGAGAGAAGGATGGAAGAGGAATGATGGAAGAAGAATGAGTGGTGGAGGAGGGAGGGAGGGAGGGAAGAAGGAAGGAGGGAGAGACTGACAGACGGACGGACGAAGGAAGGGAAGGGATTAGGGAGGGTAAGAGAAAAAACCAAGAGCCAATGTCATTTAACTTTCGCACTTTTTCGCGTTCTCTGCAGGACTTTTATTTTCTCCTCCTGAAGTCTTCCTGTTTGCACACTTCTTGCTTGCCTTGCCCTCTTGTTTACTCTCTTTTCTTTTATTTTCATTCGGATTATTGGTTATTTTCTCATTTCGCTTCCCCCGACGGATGAAAGTAATTTGGCGAAGTTCCCGTGGGTTTTTCTGGGGCCTCTAATTCCATTGCGTGTTATTTTCCAAAAGTTAGCGGGAAATTTTGAGTTTTGTCATCAATCGTACCTCCTCAGTTTTCGTCCCTAATTTTCTTGAACCAATCCGAGGGATTCATTTTTGCGAATTGTGTTTTTGTGTTTCTGTGAGTGGAGTGTGTTTTGGTTTTATGACGTGTGTGTGTGTGTGTGTGTGTGTGTGTGTGTGTGTGTGTGTGTGTGTGTGTGTGTGTGTGTGTGTGTGTGTGTGTGTGTTATTCGAGTGCAGTGCGATTTTGTATCTGTGGGTGGAGTACGTTTTGTTTTTATTACCCGTCCCCGCCCCGGAGGGGCTCGGGGACGGGTATTGTTTTCACTGGGTTTGACTGTTTATTTATTTGTTTGTCTGTCTGTCTGTCTGTCTGTCTCTCTTAACAATTTTGCGCGAGAACTACTGGTGCAATTTTGACTAAAATTACCAGAATGATGGGATTTGACCTTCTGATCACCTGATTAAATTTGGTGTCATATTGGGCCAAGGCCCAGGCTGTAGGCCCAAAAAATGTTTTTAAGAAAATCGTTTTTCGCCATAACACTTATCAAATGCGTCACATCAACATGAAACCAAAATCTAAAGGTGCACCTTTCAAATCTGCATCCTAAAACATGCCTCATTACATCAGGGGGGTCACCCCTCAGTTATCGGTAGGGGGGTCAATATCAGGTGAATCGGTTCTAAACTTTCAAATGGACATAACATCGTCAATATTCGCCCGATTAACCCCAAATCTGATACATATGTGACATCTTGGACTAGACATCCTGTTGTGTTTATACGTCAGCACTATATGGCAGACGGGGACGGGTTTGCTGTGCCTTGACATCTCTTCTCGTTAAGATTTTATGTTAGAAAGTAAGAGAGTAAATATTTTGTTATTCTAAGCATCCACTTGCATTTACACCCTTTCCCGGCCATATACACTAAGGAATTTAATCTCATTCAGCAAATACACTAATATAATCAGTCTTACTCAACGTTAACTCAGCTTCATCCATTTAATTACCCCCCCCTCTTTCTCTCTCTCTCTTACACACACACAGGTATTTTCACTTGCTTTACATGCAAACTCTCCCTCTCACATGCCCTCACTTTCCTACACTGTCTCTTCTTTAGCATACGTAAACACTTCCCTGGACACTCAAACCCTTCACACAAACACAAACACACACACACACACACACACACACACACACACACACACACACACACACACACACACACACACACACACACACACACAAATATAATGACAGGCAGACATAACGACAAAAAAAAATCAGGCCAAAAATCTATATAGATACAGATGGCAACGAAATATCAATACACACACAAAAAAAATAAACAGGTAGTCATATATACAGACATACACAGCATAACAGATAAAGATAAACAGAAACAGACATATATAAGCATATAATCAGAGATAAATAGATATATATAAAGATAAAGATAGAGTTAGATAGGCAGGCACACAGGGAGACAACTAGATAGCTAGACAGATAAATAGGTAGATACATACAGAATGATTGAGGGAGACAGGCAGACAGATAGACAGACAGATGTAAACAGAGAGAAAAACAGGAACACAGAAAGATAATATATGAACCAAAACAATTAACAAGCAGATGGACACTCCTACAGACAGCTACTGAGACTGACCGAGAGAAAAACATGGGAGGATAGGTCAAGGAAGGGGAGGGCAGGATGAAATGGAGGAATTAAGGGAAAGGGAGGGAAGGACAGGGATGTGAAGGAAAGAGGAAAGGGAGTACACAGACAGATACACAGAGAGACAGACAGACAAATAGTTGGAAGCATCAGACCCAAGCTATTCAATAAAGGGAAAGTTGTGGTGAAGTGGAAGGAGTGGTGTATGTACTCTGCACAAAGGGGAAGGAAGGGGAAAAATGGGAGAGGAAGGGGGAGAAAAGGGGAAAGAGGGGGAAGGAACGGGAAGAAGGGAAAATGGGAAGGAAGGCGAGGAAAGGAAAGAAGGGGAAGGAGAGGAAAGAAGGAGAAGGAATTGGGAGGAGTGAGAAGATGAGCATTAAGGAAGGGAAGGAAAGGGAAAGGAAGGTAAAGGTGGAGACAGACGAGTGGAAAAGTAGATTACAAGGAGATAATGGCAGACAGACAAGGAGAAAGACGGTCATGTCGCCGGCTTCTCGATTAAGGAAGGGAAGAGAAGGGAGAGGAAAAGGCGACAGACAAGTAGACAGTCTGAGAGAGAGAGAGAGAGAGAGAGAGAGAAGGGGGGGAGGGAGAAAGATAGCTGGCTACTCAATAAAAGGAGTCTGCGGTCGAGTGGACAGAAGTGGAGTATGTATTACACACACAGAGCGAGAGGAGAGAGGAGAGGAGAGGAGAAAAAAGAAGAAAAAAAAAAAGACGAGAAGAGATGAGAGCATGGAAGAGAAGAGAAGAGAAGAAAAGAAAAGAAAAGAAGAGAATTACCTGCCCCTCACAGAACGCAGCGTTAGACATCAGATTCGTAGACATGCTTACCTGTAAAGAGAAATTTCGTGTTAACAGTTGCTCTTCGTCTATGGTGACAGGAATAATAGGATTAATAGCACCATCTTCCTTATGCCTAATTTAATGATCAGGTGGTAATATGGGCACATAATTACACACACTTCATCCTCCTCACCCTGCACTGTCCTCACAAACTACAAACACACTTCATTCTACTCACCCTGAACCGTCCTCACAAACTCTAACTTCACAAACACACATTTCATCCCTCTCACCCTGACCTATCCTCACAAATTCAACCCTCATCTTCCAGCATCTCTGATATATATATATATAACACAATTTTCACCTACAGAACCATGAATTATTAAGGTGCATACACAGAGAGTCCGAAGCCAAATACACTCAAACGCATGCTGTATAGCCGTGTAGGTCAGGATAAAATATACAAGAATTACGACTCGTTTCATAGGCCATTCTCTGTAAAAACTGTTTCTCATTGCCACACACAATGTATTCGTAGTTGTCAAAGAGAAACGGACTGGTCAGAAGGTGAACCAATGATATATATTTTTTTGTCCATTTTTTTGCATGCCAACCTATATGATGGGATAAGTTGCGTCAGAGGAAGTACATTTCTGGACTCCGTGTGAATGCACCTTTAAAAACACAGACTAAAAATACTAATCAATCAATCAGTCAATCAATCAATCAATCATCATCATCATCGCCCTGAAATAACAAACGCATAAACACCAATAACAAACATAAGCACTGAACACAAAGACTTATTTTCTCCTCATCCTCATCATCATTCTCTCTCTGATAAATTCACAAACACTCATTCCAGTTCATGGCTTCTCCTACACCGTGTATGTGTACCCATGGAGGTGAGGACATTATTCATCTCGGGTTTATTATTATTCAATTATACATGGCCATCATCATTTAATTAGCTCCAAGGCGAGGGCATTTGCATAGTCAATATCCACTTTGTAACCTGGCCCCTTCAGAGCCTCCGATGGGATACGACTGGCGTTATTATCGTCCTTCTGTGACTAGTTGGGTGCATGGATAGGGATAGGGAGGAAATGGAAGGGAGAGAAAGGATGGAGGGAGAAGAGGAGAAAAAAAGGCAATGATGGAAGAAAGAAGGAAAGGCTATTTGACGGGACAGAACTGGTGTTATTATCGTCCTTGTGTGACTAGTTGGGTGTATGGATGGGGAGAGGGAGGAAATGGAAGGGAGAGAAAGGATGGGGAGAGGAGAGAAGAAAAGCAATGATGGAAGAAGGAAGGAAGGACGGTTTGACCGCATAGGACTGACGCTGTTACTATCCATGTGTGAGTAGCTGAGTGTATGGATGGGGAAATAGAGGAAAAGGAAGGGATAGGAAGGGAGAGATAGGAGGGGGTGAGAAGAGGAGAAAGGAAATGATAAGATGGAGGAAGGAAGGGAAGAGCGGACTAGTGGGACAGGACACGCGTTGTTATTATCCTTGTGACTAACTGAGTGGTTGTATGGAAGGGGAAAGGAGGGGAAGGGAAGGGGAGAGGAAAGGAGGAGGAAGGGAAAGGGAAAGGGAAGAGGACCAGATGGGGGAACGGGAAATAAAGAGGAAGGAATGGTGAAAGACAGGGAAAAAAGGAGAGTAAAAGAGAGAGAGAGAGAGAGAGAGAGAGAGAGTGGGTCTTCAGGGAGCAAGTTAGTTCAGGAAGATGTAACAGGTTAGGGTTGGAAGAGGACTGGAGATGGAGGGTGGAGATGACTGGACGGTGAAATGACTGTGTTGAGATGACTGTGTTGGTGAATGGATATTGAGATGGTTAATAATGGTGACTGGGCGTTGAAATGAGTGGATGCTGAGATGATTGGGAGCTGAGATGACTGGGTGTTGAGATGACTGGGCGATGAGAGTACTAGGTGTTTAGGTGATTGGGTGTTGAGACGTTTGGATGTTGAGATGACTGAGGTGACTGGATGCTGAAGTGATGCAGGAGAGGAGGGGTTTGATGACAAGAAGAAGAGATGGAGAGAAGAATTAAACGATGAGGGTCGAAAAGATAGAGAAGAAGATAGAGAAAAGGATCGAGGGGAGGGAAATGGAAAGGAGTAGCAACACAGATGAGAAGGAAAGCAGGATTAAGAAGACTGAGAGGAGAGGAGAGGATCAGCTGAAATGAGGAGGAAGAGAGGATCATGAACACTCAGGAGGAGGAGATGAGGATCGAGAAGAAATTGGAGAGGAGGAAGAGTAAGAGGTAATAGGAGAGGAGGGTTGAGAGGAATGAGAAGGTGGATGGAGAGCAAGGAGGAGAGGAGGATGAAAAGGAATAAAAATAAGTAGACGAGGGCAGGGGAATGAGAAGGACTAGAGAGGAGGACCGATGAAAGGGGAAGAGGAAAACCAAGAGGAGGAAGAAAGAGGAGGAGGATCGGTGAATGTGGGGAGGGGAATATCAAGAGAAGGAAGGAAGAGGAGGTGGACCGAGAATGAGGTAAGTAAGAGGAAGAGGAGTGGAAGTTCATTATAGATAGGACCATGTATACGGGAGCCAGGGCTGGGGACTTACGCACTTCACGTATTTAAACGCAAATGAAGAGATCCGCACGCAAATGAAGAGATCCGCACGCAAATGAAGAGATCCGCACGCAAATGAGAGATCCACAGGCGAATGAGATCCGCGTGTAAACAGAAGGATCTGCACGCTAGTGAAGAGATCCGCACGCAACGAACAGACCCGCACGCCAATGAAGAGATCAGCACGTCAATGAAGAGATCCGCACGCAAATAAAGATATCTGCACGCAAATAAGAGATTCGCACTCAAATAAACAGATCCACATGCAGATAAAGAGATCCGCACGCAAATAGAGATCCGCACGGAAATACTGAAGTCCACACGCAAATGCAGATAATCGCGTGTAAATTGATGGATCCGCAAGCTTGTGAAGAGATCCGCACGCCCAAGAACAGATCCGCTCAGAAATGAGAAGATCCGCACGTACAGTCGGCCAAGGCTCAGTGTTGTCTCCATGATGGCGAGATGTTGCTAATGTATGTGTGTGTGTGTGTGTGTGTGTGTGTGTGTGTGTGTGTGTGTGTGTGTGTGTGTGTCCAGAGGGAGAAGTAACCTAGGCAATGAGATCAGTTTTAATGGTTGGGTCAAATTCTATAGTACTTAAATATCATCTAGGCAGTTTTTTTTTTTTTTTTTTTCACTTTTCGTGGGTGGGTCAAAATTCCATACCTGTGTGGGAAAGCGGGTGGGTCAAACTATTCCATTACCTGTGTGGGAAAATGACCAAGGTAACTATATTACTTTTTTTTTTTTTTTAAGGACAGGGTATCCAGGACAGTACATCAGTTTTCCTGGGTGGGTGAGGATTATATATATGTATTATGTGAAAGTAACCAAGGCAGCTGTTGTCAGTTTCCATGGAGTGGGTCAGAATTCCACAGATATATGACAAGTGACCCAGGCAACTCTATCTGGTTTTATGGCAGGGTTAGTGCTGGCCTGGCCTAGGTGAAAAAAAAAAGAAACAAAGGCTACAAGCTCGTAATGTTCATGTTGGAAAAAAATAAGAGCAAATTCAAGACTCGTTCATTTTGAGATGCCCACACACACACACACACACACACACACACACACACACACACACACACACACACACACACACACACACACACACACACACATAAACATACACACACACACACATACACATACTCACACACACACACACACACACTCACACACACACACACACACATACACATACGCATACACACACACACACATACACATACGCATACACACACACACACACACACACATACATACACACATACACATACATACACACACACACACACACACACACACACACACACACACACACACACACACACACACACACACACACACACACACACACACCAAGGATATCATAGGCGGAGAGGGATATACACTGAGGAAGAATCTGGAAGAACCATTTTCTCAGTCTGCTTTTCCCTTACTTAAGTTTCTGTAACCTAGAGTGAAAGACGGACAAAGAGACAGGGCTGACCACAGGAGTAGGCAAGCAGACACGGGTAAAAGACGAGCAGACAGCCAGAGCAGGAGGGTGAAAAGCATCAACTTCTTCCGCCAAAGGTAGAGGCAAAAAGAAACAGCAGCAAGAGAGGCGAGGAGAGCAGAGGGGAGAGGAAGGAGAAAGGAAGAGCCGAGCTGACATTAATTCGCGGGGGCTCATATCCTGGACACTGATTTCGTTCCCCTTTCTCCCTCGCTTTCAGTTCCTCTCTCTTTCCAGACCTTCTCTCCTTCTAGCTCCTCTCCTTTCAGCCCCCCCCCCCGCTCTCCTTCCCAGCCCCCTCTCTGCTTCCAGTTTCCCTCTCCTTCGGCCAGCCCCATCTCCTTCCAGCCACATCACTCTCCATTTCAGCTCCCCTCTCCTTCCAGACCCTCTCTCCACGGCTAGACCCTCTCTCCTTTCAGACACTCCACTCTCTCCTTTAAGAAGCCCTCCTACCCCTTCTCCCTTTCCAAACCCTCCTCTCCTTCCAGTTCCTGTCTCCCTCGAGGCACTTTTCCTTTCATCAATTCCTCTCCTCCTCCAGTTCTCTCTCTCCTTCTTCTCCAGTACTTCTTTCCTTTCCAGTTTCTCTCTCCTTCCCCTTCCTTCCTCTCCTTCCGGCTCCCTCTTTCCCCCCAACTCCTTCTCCCCTCAGTCTCTCTCTCTCTCTCTCTCTCTGGCTTGGTGTGTGTGTGTGTGTGTGTGTGTGTGTGTGTGTGTGTGTGTGTGTGTGTGTGTCCAGAGAGAGAAAAGAACCTGGTTCATTTAACTCCTTATTACTTAAAATCATAGCAGTTTTTTTTTTTTTTCAAGTTTCTGGGTGGAATAAAATTCCATACATCTTGAAAGAATGGTAAAAGCTGTAATTTCCTATCATTTTTTTTTTTTCATTTGGTGGGCAAGAGAAGAATCAGTGAATCATGAGAAGTTAACATCATTTTCATAGCTGTCTGAAGGAGTAATCTGCAAGAATTTATGCAGTGTATATGCAAACAAACCCATGTTATAAACTGCAGTAGACTCGTTCCAGTTTTATGGCAATAATAATAATTAATGATAATAATAATAATAATAATAATAATAATAATAATAATTCTTTTTTAATAAAATTCAATAATAATAACTCGTTCAACATTGCCACAACACACACACACACACACACACACACACACACACACACACACACACACACACACACACACACACAACACACACACACCAACACACACACACACAGACATTGATATACACTGACCTCAGGACCCCACCACCATGAAGAAATTTTAACACCTCTTGCTTGGCGATGGACAACCAGGGAGTGAGGAAGCCACGTGAAAAGAAAGAGAGAGAGAGAGAAGAGAGAGAGACAACAGACAGACAGACAGCAAAAGAAGACAGACAGACAGACAGACAGACAGACACAGACAGAGAAGGAAGAGAATCTATCCAGTCATTCCTTGGACGCTTCATCTCTTATTTTTTCCCCACCTTGTTTTCCTTCTCTCTTTCCAAATATATTTTCCACTAGCCTCTTTTCCCGCTCTCCTTCCAGCCCCTCTCTCCTTCCAGTTTCCTTCCCTTCCAGCCCCATCTCCTTCCAGCCACATCTCTCTCCATTCTCTCCTCTCCTTCCAGACCCTTCTCCATTTAGACCCTCTCTCCTTTCAGACACTCCACTCTCTCTTTTTAAACCCTCTACCTTCTCCCTTTCCAAACCCTCTCTCCTTCCAGTTCCTCTCTCCCTCGAGGCATTTTTTCCTTCCAATTCCCCTCCCTCTCCTCTTTCCAGTACTTCTATTTCTCTTTCTCTTCTTCCTCCTTCTCTCTCCTTCCTCTCCTCTTTCCCCCCCTCCCTTCTCCCTCCAGTTTCTCTCTTCTCCTCTCTGGCTCCCTTAACTCGCATATCCCTCTTTGTGTTTCAATCACCTTCTCTTCTTTCATATTTCTTTCTAAGAGAGATCTTACTCTTCTTTGACCCGCTTTTCTCCTATCATCCCTCTTACTCTTTGTTCTTAGCACCTGTTCCTATTTCTTGGCCTTCTCTCCCTCTGTATCCCCCACACTTTCCGTACATGTATTTTCTTTCGTCTCCTTTAAATTCCTCATATTCTACATTTCCCTGTTTCTTTATCTTTTTTAGCTGTCTTTTTCCTTCTTTTTTGTCTTGTTTCCAGAATTGCTCCTTCATTCCCAAAGTTACATCATTTTCTATACTGCTCTCTCATTCTGGTATTGCTCTCTGTATCTGCAATCTTAATTTCTCTGCAGTGCTCCTTTATCTTCCTTCTCTCGTTTACCCTCTCCTTAATAATAATAATAATAATAATAATAATAATAATAATAATAATCTTTCATTCTAATACTTTTTCTTACTCTTTAGTACCTTTTTTCATCTGCCTCAAATTTTCCCTCACACACTCCTCTCACCCCAATCTTCTCAATATTTCCTTACTCTATGCTTAGCTTCACCTGTCTTTCCTTCGCTTCTTATTTTCCTCTTTTCTCCCTTTTCCTCCTGCACCCGTCACCCCACTCCTGCCCCTGACCCCCACCCTCGCGACCCCACCACCTCACCACCCAATCTCTCCCTCTTCCCTCACCTCCTCTTCTTTCAGTCTAATTTTCTTGCCCGTTTCAACTCTTTTTTCCCATATCCCTGCTATTCTTTTCCTTGTATGTTATTTACAGAGAGAGAGAGAGAGAGAGAGAGAGAGAGAGAGAGAGAGAGAGAGAGAGAGAGACAGACAGACAGACAGACACAGACACACAGACAGACAGACAGAGACAAGAGACTCTATCCAGTCATTCCCTCGCTCCTCCTTCTTTCATCTCTATTTTTTCCCACTTGTTTTCCATATATTTTTCCAAATTTTTCCCTCTCTACTCTTCTCCTCTTCTTTCTTTTTTTTTCATCTTCACTTCTCCTTCAGTTATCCTTTCCTTCCTTCTTCCCTTTTCTTCTCTCCTCTTCTCTTTCATCATATGTCTCTCCTTCCCCCTCCTCCGATTCTCCTCCTTTACTCCCTCCTTCTCTTCCTTATCTCTTCTAACCCCTTCTCTTCCTTACCTTCTCTTCCTTTGATCCTCTTCCTTCCCCTTCCTACCAATCTCTCCCTGTCACACCTCCTCTTCTCCCTCTCTTACATTTCACCTCCTTCCTCCCATTCCCTTCTCTTCCCTCTTCTCTATCTTCCCCCTTTCTCTTCCTATTCTTCCTCCCACCCCTTTTTCCTCTCCCTTCTCACCCCACACACCTCTCTCTTAGCCTACACCTTCCTCTTACCCACACCTCTCCCTCTTAATAACAACCTTTCCCTCCTCTTTTTCCAAACTCTTCCTCTCCTCCCACCTCCCACACCACTCTTCCCTCTTCACCCCACACACCTTCTTCCTCTCCCACACATTCTCCCCTCAAATCCACACTTACCCCTCTCTTCCTCTCAGAAACACCCCTCCCTCTCCCCCCGACTTCTCTCCTAACTTCTCTTTTGTCTCTTTCTATTCCTTTTTCTTTCACCTCTTCTCTCTCTTTCTTTTTTTTTTTTTTTTTTTCTTTTTCCTTCTTGTTTCATTTTTTTTCATTTTTCCTGCTCCATTCTTTATCTTTTTTTCTCCTAATCTTTATTTTCTTCTTGCTCCTCCTCCTTTTCCTTTTTTCTTTTTTCTTTTTCTTTTTTTTTTTTTTTTCTACTTCCTTTCCCTCCTTCTCATATCTTTCACTTCCCCTCTCTTCCTCCGCCCTTCCTCTTCTCATACATCTCCATCTTCTTTTTTTATTTCTCTCCCTTCTCTCCTTTTATTCTTCCCGCTACCCTCTTCACACCTTCCTTCTAAACACACTTCTCCTCTTCCCTTTAATTCTCCTCCTTTTTCCTCCCATTCTTTGATTCTCTCTCTCCTCCTTATTCCCTTTTTTTCTTTCTTTCTCTTCTATTTCCCTTTATTCCCAACTTCCATCTGCCTTTCTCTTTCCTTTTTTTCTTTCTCTTTCACCCCCTACTTTTTCTTTCTCCTCCTTTAACCTTTTTCCTTTTTTTTCTTTCCTTTCTTTTTTCTCTCTTCTTTTTCCCTTCCTACTCTCTTCCCCTCTCTTCCCTCTTCCCCCTTTCTCCTTATTCTTCTCCTCCTCTCTTTTCCTTTTCACCCCTTCCTCCAAATTTTCCCTGTAACATTCCCTTTCTTCCTTTCTCCCACTATTCTCCTCAACACCTCCACCCTACTTTTAACACACACTTCTTCTTCTCACCCCCCCCCCCCCCCCCACCCCCACCTCCCACACTTCCTCTTCAACACCTCCTTCCTCAAACACCTATCAATTCAAAACACCCCCCATACAACTTTTTAAACACACCTTTCTCCTCAACAAACACTTCTTCCTTTTCTGCACACCAATACAACCACAAAATTTTCTCATTAAAACACCTTTGTGTCAAGTCCTTTAAAAACTTTGATTTTCAAATTTTAAAATTTTTTGATGTGTGTTATGTAGAAGAAATTTAAGTGGTAAAGATGGTTGTGTTGTGTGTGTGTTTGTGTGTGTGTTTGTGTTTTTTTGTGTGTGTTTTTTTTTGTGTGTGTGTTTGTGTGTGTGTGTGTGTGTGTTTGTGTGTGTGTGTGTGTGTGTGTGTGTGTGTGTGTGTGTGTGTGTGTGTGTGTGTGTGTGTGTGTGTGTGTGTGTGTGTGCTACTTGACATTTATCACACGACACACACACTTTCTAGTTGGTCATATCTTTAACACTTATCACCCTAACTCATGCCTCCGTGCCTCCGCCCTTCCTTCTCATACATCAGATCAGACATGCTTCTTTATCTATCTTGCCGCTCGTAAAACTGACACGGCAGAAAAGACAAAATAGTTATTCATTCCGCGAAGACAAAAATACACCAATACTTCACTTCTACACAAAATTACACTTCTAAACACACTTCATACGCTCTTACCCTTAATTCTAGGCACATAAACGCTTTTTCCTACACGATTACCGATATGATTAACTCAATACATCATCCTGACCCTTATTACCACTTAAAGAAAGAGTGAGATTAAAAAGTGATGCTTGAGTAAAACAAGCGACTGGCACATGACTGATAACTATTTCTCACAATTTATTCCTGCAAACTCTACTGTAGTCTAGCTCAATAAGTCTAGCCTTAGAGTAACAGTGTCATATTCTTTTTTTTATAATTTCCAATGAATGAAAATAATATCAGCCAAATGCACAGCTACTGACTGAAAATTTTAAAAATCACTGGTTAATACAGACTCTGGCTAACACTGTAGTAAATGTGTTAGACTGTAACTTTAGTCAGATACTTTTGTATTTTCTACTGCTGTACTTACCCACGTCTGAAATGGATCAATGAATTATATGCACCGCTGTACTTCACCTCAAAAATTCCCGGCCAAGGCGTGGGATTCTACCCAATGTGCGTAGTATCCCTGGACCATCATAGCATATTTCTTGTGCTAACTATTCCACGATGTAGCGCTCTAAATTTCTACTGTTTGTGCGAACATTATTCCCACGATGTAAGCGTGCTAAATTTCTACTGTTAAAACATTACCCATATTACTTCCATAATTCTAGAAATAACACCTATGACGATATTCACCCTCAGATAACCTCATACCCTGGTATATTTTTATGCTGTGTAGTGTATCTATCTATCTATCTATCTACACACACACACACACACACACACACACACACACACACACACACACACAATACGGCACACACACACACACGCACACACACACACAAATCGGGAGTATAGAGGGGGGCTTTAGGTGCAAGTTTCTCAGCAGGTAAACCCCAGCTTAATTAAGACGAGAGGCACCTGGTGGGGTCACGCTGCCTCTCTGCCAGCCTGTGTCAAGCCTGTCTTATCCCCTCAGCCCCTCCCCCTCGTCCCTCCCCTCCCTCCTCCTCTCTCCCTCTCTCTCTCTCTCTCTCTCTCTCTCTCTCTCTTGTCCAGCCTAGAGGAACTTGGAACGTGAAAATAAAGCTGATATGACTCTCCTTGACCCAACTCCTGATTTTTCATCCTTTAGACTTCCCTACATGAGTAAATTTATCAGAAAAGACACTTGTACTCGAAGGGGTTAATGGATAATGGTTTTAGTCGTTTATAATGTTTGGGATTTCTTTCTCCAGTAATAATAATTAGAGCATCAACTACAATAATAATAATAATAATAATAATAATAAATAAATAGAATTCCCCTCAATCTATAAAATTTCTAAAAGGAATAACACACAACATTAGATTTAAAAAAACAAACCTCTTCACTACGAGAACTCCTTCCTCAAAAAAAAAAAGCCTTATGGACAATAAAAAATACTTATACAAAATATCGGTCAGGAGAAAGAGTGGCGAGGCAAAAGCAATACAAATGCTGGCCACGTCCAATATACTGGCATGAATGGAGCCAGGAATTCACCCCGTGTTCTTTGATTTACTTCCGTCCTCCAATACAACTATTATTTTGATATGCATTTATTTGAACTCACTTGACCTGCAACTTCACTCAGTTTTCATCGACCTGTCCCCTCCTATACAACCTATCATTTGGATTCATTTCTTTGATTCACTCGACCTTCAACATCACTATCTTTTTTATCAATCACCCGTCCTCCAATACAACTACATTTAGTTTGGTACATTTTCTTTGATTCATTTCACCTTCAACTTCACTTTCTATTTGTCATCGGACCAATGCCGTTCCTAAAGGGTTTCCAAATATTCCAAATGGGGTTTTAGGCTGCCTGTGGAGAAAATTTCGATTCGTTAAAGTAAAGATGATTATTTTCTCTTTCTAATGCATGATTCTTTAAAGTTAGAAGTCCTTATTAAATGTGGTATATGATTCCTAGTAAAGCTAGTAACACTCCTAATTTAATGGATTAGTCCTGAAAGAGAAAAGTTTGTCCTTGATTTGAGGCATGGTTTCTGAAAGCTAATAATTTGCTTTGTCTGGAGGGTTGAGGTTTCTGGCTTCGTTTGTATATCTGCCTGTCTGTCTCTTCTGTCCGTTTGTCTGTCTCTCTCTCCCTTAGTAACATTATGGAAGAAAAAAACTACTGGATGAAACTGTACCTGATTTGAAATAATGACTATAGACCATCAAAAAAACATGTGATTAAATTTCTGAACGAACAAAAGACTCAAAGGTGAAGGTCAAAACAGGGGATGATGTTGCTCTGGAAGGAAGGTATGCGCTCCCTGAGTACTCCTGTTGCCTCACATTTTCTTAGTAATTTTCCTTGATCTACTCTTACCAACGTTCTGTGGTATTCTAAGATGAAATATTACTCTTAGGACTCGTAGTCTGTTTATCATGAGGAGAGTTTACGTCCTTCTTTCTTTAAATAGTTTCACCTCCAACCCCCTCTCCCCTCCAACCATTTTCCTCTCTTTCCCCTCTCCCTCCAGGTCATTCCCCTCTCCTGCCTCCACATGTCTCCCTTCAAGTCCTTTCCCCTTCCACCCGCCTCCTCCCCTCTGATTAAATAATTTTCCCTCTCCTTCTCTCTCTCCACATCATTTTCCATCACTCCCTCTCCTCTCCTTACATATCATTCTCCCGTCCAATCCCCCTCCTCCAAATCATTTCCCCTTTTCCCCTTTCCCTTCAAACAATTTTCTCTCCACCTCTCTCCCTGGAGCTTTTTCCTTCCCATCCCACTCCCTCCCCTATCTCCCCCAACATCCATTTCCTCTCTCCTCCCTCTCCTCCAACATCCATTTCCCCATCCTCTTCCTATCCCCTCCTGAGTCCCATTTCCCCTCCCAACCCTCTCCCCTCAGCCATTTCCCCTCGACATCACCCTGGATCATATTCGCACTCCTGGCGGCGGAGGGGCGAAGGGGGAGGGAACAGTGAGGGGAAAGACCCCCCTCCCCAGCCAATTTCCTCTACACACGCAACAAACTGCTTGGCGCCGCTGTTATAGGGAGCGGTTGATCTCTCTCAGAAGTGTGGGGCCGGGACCTGATATCTGCATAACTCCTTTTGGTCCCCTTGCCCCCTTTGTACCCCCTTCCGCCCCCCTCCACTGGATCCTTGCTCCTCCTCTTCCTTGCCCTCTCTTGCTCCACCTTCCCTGTCCCCTTGCTCTCCATTCACCCCCTGCTGCCCCCTCTTCATCCCCTCTGTCTCAATACACAACCCTGTTCCTGTTCTCTCCCTGCTCACCTCCCTCCCATGACCCTGTATCCCACCCCCTCCTCTTCCTTCTTACTGTACTTTCCTTACCCTGTCTTCGTCCCTGTCCCTTCTCCTCTCTCCCTGTCCACCCACAGTCTCCCTGAGTATCCCCTCCCCGCGCTCCTCATATGCCCTCCCGCTGTCCTCTCTTGTCCCCTCTCCTTCCCCAACTAGCCTCTTTCACAGCAGTCCTCTTCCTCCTCCATCACCCATTCCCTGGCTTTCCAACAAGCCTTCTCTTTTTCCCTCACCCCCTCCTTCCCTTCACCTTCCTCCCTCCCTCCTCTCTCTCTCTCTCTCTCTCTCTCTCTCTCTCTCTCTCTCTCTCTCTCTCTCTCTCTCTCTCTCTCTTTCTTCTTTTTTTCTTCTTCTTCTTCTTCTTCTTCTTTTTCTTTTTCCTCTTCCTCCTCCTCCTCCTCTCCTGTCTCCTCAAAACCTTCAATTCCTCTTTCCCTCGTCTCTTCCCTCCACCTATTAGCCCTCCTCTCCTCCCGCTCCTCTTCCCCTCCCCTTTACAGTACAATCCACCTCCTACTCCTCCTTCTCTTCTCTCTCCTCTCTACCCCCCAGTTTTCTCTCCTCTCTCCCTCCATCGTAGGCTTCCCCTCTTCGCCATATCTCGAGGCTTCTGGATTGGCTCGCAAAACAAGACATTCACAACGACCCATCCAGCCCACGATAAGGGTGGAGAGAGAGAGAGAGAGAGAGTGCGAAAACAGGGTAAGTGGGGAAAGAAAAGGGCACCATTTTTCCTGGTGCAATTTACATCTTAATAAACAAAAGCGAGAGTGGCAAGAACCTCCACCTCTTGTGCCACCACCATGAATCTATAATGTGGGCCTATGCATACCATCACCATTTGTCTGAGGCTTGAAGAAGGAAGGGTTGGGGACAGCTGACGCAAAGATGAGTCGGGGATGGATATCTGAGGGTGAGGGTGGGAGAGTGATAGGGCGTGGGTACGGAGGATGGTGAGGGTGGGGAAGAGGGTGAAGGTAAAGGTGACTGACAGTCGTATTGACAGGAGAGTTGGAGAATGTGTGTGTGTGTGTGTGTGTGTGTGTGTGTGTGTGTGTGTGTGTGTGTGTGTGTGTGTGTGTGTGTGTGTGTGTGTGTTTAGTGCTAGGCCACGTTGACCTCTTCCACCGCCCCATATATCACTGTCGCGGTTTCTCTCAAGACGTTAACAGTTCCTTCTTATTTTCCACGCACACATTCCATGCAGCCACATTCTCTATATCTGCTTCTTCTCAGTTCATCCATTAACCCCTTTTACGGCTGGAATTTCTTAAGTTGGGGTAGTCATCTAAGAACACATGCATCCACCCAAACACGCACACACAAACATACATACATGAAAAGACACGGAATTCCTTCCCATCATCAACGCATCAACAAAAATCCTACTCCTACAATTCCCCTACACACACACACACAATTCGACACCCCCCACCAAACACCCCCCCCTACACACACAATAATGTCACACGAACTCAAACACCTAAGCAGTATCAAAATGGGAGTGAAAAATACGCGTGACTAATATAAATCCAGCGGTGGTGACGGTGGGAAGTGGCAGAAAGGCAGACAATCAAGGTGAATTTGAACAATCCGTCAAAAATAATGGTCAACGGGGAACACTTTAATGGTGTGGTACTGGTAAAACGACGCAGGAGAAACTACTTTTATTTTCTCAGCGACTCACTTGACCCCCACCTGACTCCCCATTTTTACGTTATTAGTGTGTACTGCTTTTTACTTCCTCTATTTCCACTTTATTACTGTTTGCTGAGCTTCACTTCTCTGATTCATTGTGGCATAACTTTATTACTAGTCTGCTGCTCTTCACTTCCCCAATTTCATCGTTACCTATTTCCTTACTTTTCGTCTGTTACTATTTACATCACTCACTTTACTTGTTGCTAAGACCAATTTCGTATTGCCATCCTTTTGTTCTCTTACCTCTCTTAGCCACATTTTTAGATTCTGTTGATTTGACTTCAATTTCAACATTACAAAGTTGTGCTGCTTTTCACTTCCTCCTTTTCCACATTATTAACCTTTTTTTCTTTCTTTCTCTATTATTTATTGACTTATTTATGTCTGTCAAGTATAAACCCGAATCACGAGTTGGATCCCAGCAAAAAGTCATGATACAGAAAGTCAGAAGTGAGAAGTATAGTGAAAAAGGTGAACCAGTGAAATGACTCCTCAATTTTATCCTCTGTTCTCACTATCTCTACAGCCATGCTTCATATTCTTCTGTTTCCCTCATTCACCCCTGCTGTTACACCCACTGCCCCTCATCCCCTGCTTCCTCTACACAGTCCTACAGCTCTTCCCAGGTATAGCTACCATTTTCTCCATTTCTCTCACTTCCCATTTCACTTTCTATTCCCCCATTTCACCCAGTTCTTCATTTATACCAGGACATTCCTCTATTCTCATCCACCTCCACTACGCAATCGTAGAACCCATTTTCCCATACGTTCCTCCTAATTCTCATGTATTCTTCCCAATACCCCCATTTCTCCCCACTCCTAGTTCCATTATCTACCCAATTCTCCCCTTTATTATCTTCCCACTCCAACTTTCCATTTCACCACCTTCTCCCCATTCCTACCTGCCATTTCTCCACCTTCTCCCCACTGCTACCTCCTATCTTACCACTCTTCTCCCCATTACTACCTCCCATTCCCGCACATCCCCTCACCCCATGAAAAAACCCTACCCCCATCTCCCCACCTATTCTCCCCATTACTTCCCCACACATTCCTCCCCGCTGTCATAACACAATCCTACGCGTCATTTCTTTTTCACAAATCCAGTTGGCGACTCCCATCGAATTGGCTTTTCCGTTTTAACCGGCCGGCACTCCCGGTTTTGACTCAACCTTCCATTCCCTCGCCTATCAGGTTGGGCGATGAATTACATTTTGCAGGGGCGCTATTTCCATCTCTCTCTCCTCTCTCCAATTCCCCGCTCCATCATTCCCCTACCACACCTTTTATTCAGTATTTTGGCCTCTCTCCCTCTCTCTCTCTCTCTCTCTCTCTCTCTCTCTCTCTCTCTCTCTCTCCAATTCCCCGTTCCATCATCCCCCTATCACACCTTTTATTCATCATCTTCGCCTTTCTCCCTGTGTTGCTGTCTATCTTGTTTCCTGGTTGTCTGTCTGCCTGTCTGCACCACTGTCTCTCTCTCTCTCTCTCTCTCCCTATGTTTGTGTCTGTCTGCCTGCCTGCCTGCCTTTCCCGGATATTCTGATATTTCTGTGTGTGTGTGTGTGTGTGTGTGTGTGTGTGTGTGTGTGTGTGTGTGTGTGTGTGTGTGTGTGTGTGTGTGTGTGTGTGTGTGTGTGTCTCGTTGTCGTCTTATTAGCATTTCATCCTCCTCCTATCATACATTTTATTTAATATTATGCTCTATTTTTCTTTCTGTCTGTATGTCTCCCTCTCTTTCTCTGTCTGTCCGTCTGTGCTTCCCTTCCTGCCTGTGTGCCTCTCATATTACTGAAGTTTGGCTCTCTGCCCTCCTCTCTTCTCTCCTCTGCTCTCCTCTCCTCTCCTCTCCTCTCTTCTCTTTTCTCATCTCCTCTCTTCTCTTTTCTTCTCTCTTTCCTCTACGTTTCTGTTCATTCTATCTCCCATCTGCAATTCCCAGTTCTGTCATCCCTTTATCGCAGCTTTAATTCAACACTTTCGGGTCCTCTCTCTCTCTCTCCCATTCCCCGTTCTATTATCCCCCATCACACCTTTTATACAGCATTCTGGACTTTCTGTGTCTGCTTTTCTCTCAGTCCCCCTGTCTGTCTGCGTGCCTGCCTTTCACTGCTACTTCTGTGCTCCACTCTCTATGTGGCAATGTCTTGTCTGCGTGTCATGTCTGCCTGCTCTGCCTCTTCAACCAATATCTTTTAACTAATATTTTGGATTCTATGTATTGGTCTGTCTCGCTTTTTTTTTTTTTTCCTCTGGCTATCTGGGAATGTCTATGTCTGCCTGTCTGTATGTCTACCATCCTTCCTTCCTTCCCTCCATCCATCGTTCCTTCCATCCATCCTTCCTTCCCTCCATCCATCGTTCCTTCCATCCATCCTTCCTTCCCTCCATCCATCGTTCCTTCCATCCATCCTTCCTTCCTGTCTCGTATATTACTTAAAATTTTGTCCTCTCCTTCATTGTTACTATCTCCCTCTTTTCACCTCCCCTCTCCAATTCCACCTTCAATCATCCCACTATCACACTTGTTATTCCACGCGCTCTCCCTCCCTCCCTCCCTCTCTCTCACTCTCTCTCTCTCTCTCTCTCTCATTCTCTTCTTTCTCTTATTCTCCTCGTGATTATCAACTTCTACTCTACGCTTCTCTTACTCGCTCCCTCTCTCACACACCAATTGCTTCGCTCTCTCTCATTCTCTCGCTTTCCCTAATTCTCTCATATTTCCTCTTACTCCCTCCCTCTCTCTCCCAACCATGTTTCTCCCACTCTCATTCTCTTCTTTTCACTCATTCTCTTACATTTTCTCTTCCTCCCTTCCTCCCTCTCTCTCACACCCGTTTCTCTCACTCTCATTCTCTTGCTTTCACTCATTCCCTCTCTCTAATCTCCCAATCCCCCGCCCCCCTCCATCAATCCTGGGCCTCATTCCGGCTCCCTCCTCATTCTCATCCCTCATCACCATTACTTCCTTTTCGCCTCCATCTCTCATCCACCTTTCCTATCCCTCATTCGTCTCTCTCTCTCTCTCTCTCTCTCTCTCTCTCTCTCTCTCGTCGCTGATTAGTCAAAAGTTTCCCTTACAAATGATTCACAAAACTGTTACATTGATTCCATTTTCATTCACCAGCTTGTTCTTTGTTAGTGATCATCAGGGTTCTGGCTGGTTCAAATGGGGTTCTGGCTGAGTCAAATGGGGTTCTGGTTGGTTCAAATGGGGTTCTGGTGAAGGTTTGGAGGTCGCAAGCATGGAGAAAGGAAATGGTGAGCGCAAACTGTGTGGTATATGAGGGAGGGGGGGGTGAGTTGGGGGGAGGGGAGTCAAATGGTGGGTGACAGAGTGACTTGGAGGCGTTTTGTCTGCGGCCACCCTTTGCGGGATTAGGGCGTCGGGCTATAGATAGATAGATAGATAGAAACTGTGGTGACGATACTGACCACACTAAAAATGAAAGCTACTACGACGAACAATTTCTCCCTTAAAAACTGACTAATAATTCGTCAGTCTTCTTGTAGTTAAAATCATTTTCTCTCTCTCTCTCTCTCTCTCTCTCTCTCTCTCTCTCTCTCTCTCTCTCTCTCTCTCTCTCTCTCTCTCTCTCAACCTCCACACCTCCATCCCCCCCTTTCGTCCTCCCAGCCCTCACACTCGTCCTCCCTCGTCCTCCTCCCTGCCGGACGAAAAGTTGGCCCCAAATAACATTATCCAGGAGGCAACGAAGAGACAAACTCAGGTCGCAGCCGGGCAGAGTCAGGGCAGGAAAGCGAACCCCTGTCTGTCTCTCTTTTCACCTTTCTCTCTCTCTCTCTCTCTCTCTCTCTCTCTCTCTATCTATCTATCTATCTCTCTCTCATCCCCTGATTATTCCTCCCTATCTCTTTCCCTATTTCTCCTATCTTTTACTTACTCCTCAAGCCTTTTCCAGTTTCTCCACCTCTCTTCTACCCAAACCCTATCTTTCTCTCACGTTATATTCATTCCCCAATTTTGTCTCCCCCACCTCTCCTCCCCTTTCCCCACCATTCCTGTCACTCTCCTTCCCTTCCTAACATTCACCTCCTCTCCTCCCTTTCCTCATCTTCATCTCTCTCCTTCCCTTTCCCCACTTTCCCCACAACTTTCCTCCCCTTCCCCATATCCCCTTCTTCTCTCCTTCCTCATCCTCCCCATCACACCCATCCCTTTCCCCACCCCCATCATTCTCTTCCCCTTCTCCCAACGCCCTCTTCTCCCCTTCTCATCCTTCCCATCTCACTCCTCCCCTTGCCAAACCTCCCCACAACTCCCCAAACTCCCAACTTCATATTACGATCTCGGTGTCAACATTCCGCGTCTGGCTTTATGTAGGAGACAAAGTGGATTAAGCGGGTAGAGGAGGGCCGGAGAAAGAGACACACACAGCAGCCTGTAGAGGATTCCATTACTCGTCTGGCAAATATTAAATAGTTCCCCCTTCGCCTTAGCTCTGGGGGTCACATTTTCTTTTTGGCTCTGGGATTTTTTTTTTTCTTTTCTTTTTTCTTGTGCTTTTATTTTGGCTGTTTGTGTATTTAGGTAATAGTGTTTTTTGGGACTGAGTTAGGGTTGTAATGTGCGAGGATCTATTGGTGTTTTAGGGTATGTTTGTTTAAGGTTGTGCTTGTGTGTGCGGGGAGGGGGTTTTCACTCCCACACAAACACACACACACACACACACACACACTCCTTTGTACTCTCTCTCTCTCTCTCTCTCTCTCTCTCTCTCTCTCTCTCCAAAACTTCTCCTTCCTTACGTCCTCCTCCACGAAGTTGGCCGTCCCTCACCGTGAACTCCACCTCCCTCACCTTTTTGTAGCGGCCAAGTTACTTCCTCTGACGGGCAGCACCAAGGAAGAGACTTGCTTCCTCCTTGCACAGTTTCAGAATAAATTTATGCAGCTTGGTTGGGGATAGTTTAGGCTGGGTTTGGTTTGAGTTGGCTTGGTAAGGGCCTGGCTGGGTTGGGTTGGACTGGGTTAGGCTGGGTTGGGTTGGACTGGGTTAGGCTGGGTTGGATTGGGTTGGGTGGGGATGGGTTGGGTTGGGTTGGGTTGGGTTGGTTTGGGTTGGGTTGGTTTGGTTTGGGTTGAGTTGGGTTGAGTTGGGTTGAGTTGGGTTGGACTGGACTGGACTGGACTGGACTGGATTGAACTGGACTGGATTGGGTTGGGTTGGGTTGGGTTGGGTTGGCATTTGGCTTGGTTCGGTTTGGTTTTTATTCCAAAAATTTCTCATTCTTATTCATAGTGAATAATATATAACTTGTAGTGGGACTTTATATTCTGGTATTATTTCAGAGGTTATGGAAGGAAATGTTCTGTTATCTATACATACTATTGCAGAGATTTATGACACATTCATGACACCAGTGATGTTTACGACTTGATTTTATTCAGCCCCTTGTCTTCTACGATTTACGACAGGCACTTTCCTCACCCTTGATCTGGTTTGGTTTGGTTAGGTTAGGTTAGGATACGTTAGGATAGATAAGGACAGGTTATTTTAGGTTAGGTTAGGCTAGGGTTGGTTAAAGTTAGATGGTTCAGGGCAGCTTACGTCTGCATTGCCATACACTCGCGAAAATAAGCAGCAAACAGCTGGATACGACAGACTTCTACTACTGTGACTTTTGATCATCTCTGCATGGCTGGAATATCTGGTTGTGAGGTGCGTATCATCATTATCATCATCATCATCATCATCATCCCCCCCTCTCTTTCCCACCCACGGGCAGACAATAAACCGTATTCTCATCGGCTTAGAAGGCTTTCCCTCACCTCCTCCTTACCTGTTCATTTAAGCATATGGAGCGTTAATATTCCCTTGTACGTTATTTATGCAAACTACGACTATATAAGAGACACACGGGAGAATATGAAGGTGTAATATGCAAGAGAAATGGCACAGGACGACTTGCCAGAGAGGCATCCTAAGCTGACGAGAGTAATGGGCTAATATTACCCCTCACACTGCCGTATTTCTGTCACACTTCTCACTGCCACACACCTCACACAGTTACGTTCTCAGTAACACAGCTTCCAAACACCTCAGGCTGTCAGGTTTCTCGTTGCCATAATTCACACTGCCATATTTCTCGCTGCTATACTTTACAAAATTTATCCCTGCCAAATTCCCCACTCTCCTACTTCCTACACACCCCTTACACTGCCACATTTCTCACTGCCATTCCTCATACTGCCGCATTTCTTTACCTCACATGGCCACATTATTTACTGCATTACCTCACACGGTCATACTTCACACACACCTCACACTTCAACCTTTAACCACACAGAGATATGTCTAGCACTTTCATGGACCTTGACCATACCTCTAGCATATCTCTTCACCGGGCACAACATACTCTCAATAATATACCCCTTTGCCACACCATCTACATAACCATTCAGCAAAACGTAGCATACCCACGTTTTAATATACTTCCCCCTTCCACAGACCTTCAGATCGTAACATACCCCTGCACACTACAGACAATATACGTCTATCATATCCTTCATTAGACTCATATCCTTAATCATACCTTTACCACACTCACAGACACCCTTCCCCTACCCCTTTTCACCTCTCCCTGGCGCCATCCTTCTTACCATACCATCACATCACACCCTCAGCATACTTTTCACCAGATCCACACCCTTAATATTAAAAACTATACCTTCACCACACAGAACCCTCAGACATCCCACATTCCTTCCACCAACGTTCTTACAGTATCAACACATCCTCCTGCAAATCTACAGTTCTTTCACCTTAAGTTGGCCAAGATTTTCGTCTTTTCGCAGATTATTTCGTGTACCACAATGTATGAAATGCTACGACTCTACGACTCAGCGTTATTTTCACTGCACTTCTTCAGGACTAGCATCATATTCTACTGTTAATCTATTGTCACAACCTGGAATTCAAGAATGAGAGAATGTAATTTTAGCCCAAGTAGAGTAAAAAAGAGTACTGTTTATCCTTCACCATATTCAAACATATTCCTTCATCATACCGTATCATACATATCTCCCACACTCCCCTCCCCCTTCCCCCTTTTCCCCTTTCCCCCCCCTGGCACCCCCTACCATCTCCAGGCCCCACGGTACTTTTCTTAATTCCATTTCCACTCTCGACCGCCACCCACCCTCCTTTTTATCACTTACTGTCACTCCTCGTTTGAGTATTTCCCCCGGGGTGTGTCCTAGTCTGCCCTGCGTATGTCCTGCGGGGCTCTAGGAAGGTCTCATCATCCATAAGACCCCCCCCCACCCTCACTCTCTTTCACGGGTCCCATTCAGTTCCTCTCGTCACCCACGACCTGACATCTGCCCTCCCTTACATCCTGGTCCCCTCTCTCTCTCTCTCTCTCTCTCTCTCTCTCTCTCTCTCTCTGACTAATCCCACCTGTCTTGGTACTCTCACGCACTCTTGCCCTGTACTCCGTTCTATTTACTCCTACTCTCGCTGGAACTCACTCCTATAATTCCTACTCGCCACTAATGCTTTCCTTTATTACTCTCTCACGTCTCTTTCATCAGGGCTCTCTCTCTCTCTCTCTCTCTCTCACACACACACACACACACACACACACACACACACACACACACAGTAAAGAGGGACAGTCCGTGGTTAAGGCCATTCCTCACTTAGGGCCAATAGGCAGGTGGTCGGATGGCTTGAGGCGTAAGTAATCCTACACTCCACCTTTAATAATTACACCTGTAGAAGGCAAGGTGTTCTTCAGGTGGCACCCAAGGCATGTCAAAGCCAGGATATTTCACGTGGCTTACTCTCTCACCTTTTCTCCCAAGTTAACCCCTTCAATCTAATGTTCTGAATTATTTTTTTCTTGCTGCCTACACGCTATTACATTAAGCTTAGAGGAGAGCTTGGGAAGTAGAGCGTAAGATAGAGCCTCCATTACCTCCTCCTCTACCTAAGCTCTCTCCTAAACTCAGACTTTTTTAGCATCAGAAATAAGAGCAATAATAAAGCAAATCGGACTGTTGGGTTTAACAATTATTTTAGGTTTAAGGCCAAGTTTTTTTAGGTCAATATATTAATTTTGCCTTAAAGCATTGAGCGGCTGCGTAGTCTTGTGTAGAATAAGGTCAACACGATAGATATCAGATAAATTAACTGATGATGATGATGATGATGATGATGATGATGGTGACGACGACGACAAAGAAACATAAATAAAAACAAGCAAGCAAGCACCCAAAATGAGGCCTTTCAACATACAAACACGCACACACAGACACCCACCCAGTAACAAGGGGGCATTCACCTCCACAACACACGCAAGCACACACACATACATGTAAAAACACACTTGGTAACAAGAGGGCATTCACCACAACAACAACAACACACACACACACACACACACACACACGCACACACACACACACACACACACACACACACCCTGCCGTGTGGCCAAGCAGGAAGCAGTGGTAGACAAGAAGTGGAGTGTATGTGACTCGCCCCGACCCCTAACTTTTTACCTCGGGGCCTTGTTTCCGTGTGCTGCACCCTCAAACACCACCAGCACCACACCACCACACTCTTACACAACACCACCACACATACTGCTACCACTCTCACACCACACCACCACACTCTTATACTACCACTTTCTGCTACTCCTACCACCATACACATCATCACACTGCCCATTTCCACCCACACATCCACACCAACCACCTCACACCATTTCTACTACCACCCTCCTACTAAAACACACACCACTACCACACCAAACCACACACCAGACAAGTCCTACCACCACCCTCATACTACACAGTCCTATCACCACATTCACACCATCACACCACCCCCCCACCGCCACCACAACCACATTAAACCCCCACACCCCACAAACACCACATCACACACACCCTTCGTACTCTCACCTCCTTTCTAATCAACTTCATATATACAAAACACACGTCCTAATTTTATTCATGCTCCTATACATTCAAAAAGGAAGGAATATATGTGTGTATGTACTGAATCCCATTTCACTGGTCACTCTGTTGATAGTTTTTGTCTACGTTTATGCTTTCCTACTCTTGCGTCTGAACCCAAACCATCCAATATATTATGTGGGAAAGTCGGTTGTGATTATGGACATTTATGTGCTACAGTATCATATATAAAAATTAGAATATAAACCGTATACATGATAAAAATAAAATAAACAAATATTGTATACATCTAACTATACGATCATAATTAATTCTTTTCCAATATTAATACAAATAAATATACAGTACACATCTACAGAGAGGAACCTAATGAATTCCTCTCCAAATCTAGCCAAATCTCTTCTTTCGTCAACTGTGAGAACGAATTCAATTCCACCACTGCAGATTTCAATTTGCATATTCAACAGATTAGTCAGATTTACTCCAATATTTACCATTCCTACAGTCCTCCAATTTTTATACCGTGTCAAGTCGCTTCCGAATATCTCCAGATGTATTATGATCTCACGTTTTATGCGCCTGGGTATAATGAAGGGCAGTGGCGGGGGAAGGGAGGGTGAGGGTAGGGGAAGGGACAGGAATTTGGCAGAGACAGACAGGGAGACAGGGACAGGGGTACGGACAGGAGAAGGAGCAGAAACAGGGACAGGAAATGGGAAAGACAAGGGACAGGGACAGGAATAGGGACAGAGACAGGGACAGGGGCAGGAACAGAGACAAGGATTCAGCAGGGACACTAGAGAAAGAGGCATGGAAAGGGGCAGGGGCAGGGGCAGGGACAGGGGCAGGGACAGGGACAGGGACAGGGACAGGGACAGGGGCAGGGACAGGGACAGGGACAGGGGCAGGGACAGGGGCAGGGACAGACAGAGGGTGGTTGGTGTCTGGGGTCATATTGTCACAAGTGGCCCTCACAGCTAAATAAACAGCGAGGCAACGACGAGACAATAAGCAGTTAGGAAATTAAATCCGTGAGAGAGAGAGAGAGAGAGAGAGAGAGAGAGAGTCAAACACTGGCGAAGGATGCTTGATGCTCGAGGGGAAAAAAAAAAAAAGTGAGAGAGGGACGGTGGTAAAAACGTAAAATGTGAGTTAGGAAATACTGGTACTTATTACAACACCAATGATATTATTATTATCATGGAGATGGAGATACAGATAAATACGATGAAGACGAAGATGAATAAGATGAAGACCAAGATAAATAAGATGAAGATGAAGATGAATCGGATGAAGACGAAGATGAGTAAGATAAAGACGAAGATGAACCTGAAGAAGAGTGTATACAAGAACAGCAAAATTAACGAGAAAATTGACGATAGGAAAAAGGCACACAGATCAGGATGAGGGGAAAATGAGGGAAGGGGATGCAATCGGGAAATAAAAAAAAATATATATATATATATATATACATCATTGGGAGAACGAAAAGGAAGATCAAAGGAAATACTTGAAAAAAAAAAAGAACAGAAAAAAGTGGATGTTTTCTGTAATGGGAAAACGAGAGAAATAAATACGAGAAGAGAAACTTTTTAATCAGGAAAAGAAAAAAATAAGGGAAACAAACAGAAAAAGAAAATAAGGAAGAGAGGGTGGGGAGTGAGGGGGTCGAGCTGGAGTGTGTGGGGAATTAGGGATGAGGGATGGGGTGTGGAAGGGGTCAGGAAGAGAGGTGTGGGAGGAGGTAAAGGAGGAGAGGAGTGTGTGTGAGGAGGGTGTCAGGTAGAGATGGTTGGGAGTGAGGAGGTCGAGAAGGTGTGTGTGGGGGATCAGGATGAGGGGTGGTGGTGGGGGGGTGTTGGGTCAGGAATAATGGTGCGTGGGGGGCAATGTATACACCAGCTCTGTTTCAGCGTGGCAAGCAAACTCACAATAACACTCGCCCAATTCACTTCTGCCGCAGCATTTACCATTTAACCACATTTCTTTTCTATTTTCCCATCAAGAATATCAAATGCTTATGAGTCTGAATTTTCCTAACATATTTCAAACAATTTACAAGTTACTAAAAATACTTAAACAATTGACAAACTTAAGACTCCGACATTATTGTAATATACTGAACTTTGAACATCTTATTTAATAATTTATATGTTGAAATGATTTACCACATGAAGAGAAAAATAAAAAATAATAAATACGGTAAATAATACATCAATAAATACTCTCCAATTCCAAATATTACTACAGCTACACAAACTGCAAACGAAACCAAACCATAAACACGATTCTAATATATCTAAATAATTTTTCAGAGTAATCAGTTTTTACTAATAAAAACTGCCAAATACAGTACTTCCAATACACCCGCCACCAATCCCAGACATTCCAGTGGCAAGAGAGTGGCATGAGCTTCTCCGCCACCTCTCGCTGTCGCCACTTATAGTGAAGAAACATTACACGTTTTATCATGTTCCTGTCCATATTCTCGTCGGCAAAGGAAGCTCCCTAACACCTTTTCCTGAGCGATTTATTTGCCAAACTACCCATTAACAACCTTTTTTTTTGCTTCTTATACCGTGCATGAATAACAACAGATAGAGATAGACAGATAGATATATAGATAGATAGACAGATAGATAGATAGACAGATGGATGGATGGATGAATGGATAGATTGATAGATAGAAGGATGGATGGATGGATAGATAGAAACAACAGAGTACAGGAGCAAAGTCGGAAATAAATCGGTCAGGAAGAGGTGTTAAGAAGCTTCCTAACCCCAAGAGACTACTGTCCCTTGATTTTAACTTGAGATTATCGTCCTTTTGCCGTCTATTGCCGGTATGTAACATTTTCATAGCACTTCTTCGTGACTAGCACATTATTCTTGTGTTGATGTTATAGTTCTGCAATTTAGATGGAGAGGCGACAATTTTACTCCCAGTTAAAGTGAACAGAGAGAGAGAGAGAGAGAGGTGAGTACATAGGTGTCTGAGGAAGGAATTACAAGATGTTTTTCTAGTAAGATGGACAGGGTAGTAGGGCATTTACGCTGTTTACGGTGTTAGTAATCGTGATGTTGGCTGTTTGCTCATTATTTTATACTCATTTTATTGCAGGACAAACACTTACGAAGAAAAAGAGACTAAAATGAATAAAATAGCACAAAAAATAACGTCGAAAATACAGTATACACATTTACACCAGCTGCCTATGTTTTTCACATGTTATTGTTCATTGTGTTATTGTATTGGTAATGCTGTATTCCGTTCAACCTTAAATGCATGTAGCCTTATAGAAAATCACACTGAGAACAATATGATACGTAAATGAATAATGTAGCACGAAAAATAAGGCCAGAAATAAGAAAAGTATAAACAAATGTGAAAAATTACGCTGCCTGGCAACTCCGTCTGACCTTGACGTGTAGAGGGACGTAGAGGAACGATGAAAGAAGAGAGAGTGAGTTGAAAATAGAGAATGCTTACTAGGTTAATGGAGGAGGAGGAGAGGAGAGAGATAAGCAAGGAGGAGGAGGTTGGAACTGACTGAGACAAGAAAAAAAGACGATAAAGAGATTTAAAAAACAGAACGAAATGATGTAAAAAATTTAGGTTCTGCAATTCCTCTCATGCCTTCGTCATTGTGCCGTTGTTTATCGTTCAGTGTCTTTGATTGTTTCACCTCTCTCTCTCTCTCTCTCTCTCTCTCCTGTAATCCTTCCCCCCCCCCCATTACCCTCTCTCCCCTTCCTTTCTCTCTCTCTAATCGCTTCCCCACTTTACACCTCAATCAATTTTCTCACCACCCTTCTCTTTTCTTCTTTCCTCCTCTCTTTCTCTTCTCTCCTCCCACTTTCGTCTCTCTCATTTCCTCTCTTCTCTCCTTTCCTCTCCTCTCTCCTTTCCCTCCTTTTTTCCCTTTATCTTTTCTTTCACGTTTTTCTCTTGTCTTTCTCACTTCTCTTTCTCTCCCTTCTTTCCCTTTTCCCCGTGTATTTCTTTCCCTCTTCTTCTCTTTTCGACATCTCCTTACACTTCCTCTTTCTTATGTCGTCTGTGTTCTTTCCTGTATCCTACCTCCTTTCCCCCTTTCATCTCCTCTTTTTTCCCTTTTGCTTTCTTTTCCTTCCCTTTCCTGTTGTTTCTCTTTCTCTCTCCCCTCTCTCTCATGTATCCCTCTCTGTTCCATTCTCATTTCCATATACCCCTTAACTTCATCTTTTCTTTCTCCTCTCTGCTCCTTTCCACATTCTTCCTTCCACCTTCCTTGCATTCTTCTCTTTATATACTCTTTCCTCTATTAATTCCTCCTCCTCCTCTTCCTCTCCCCTCCACACACACACACACACACACACACGCAGGCGGCCCAAAAGTACGGGACGGTACTGTAGGGAAGTACGGTACGGTATGGTATTTTTTTCACCAGTAAGAACGGTGCCAAATTACGGTACGACATTTCTTTAAGTACGGTACGGTACGAAATTACTTTTTTCCCGTGCCTTTTCCGTACCCATTGCCGTCCTTAATTATTCCAACGTGACTGTCCACTGTCCAGAATAATCCAGATGACAAATACTGACTTGTAGATAGGATAACCTAATTGTTTCCCTGACCAATGTTTTAAGATATAACCTTATGTTTTAGCGCGCGTGTGTGTGTGTGTGTGTGTGTGTGTGTGTGTGTGTTACAGACTTATAAGGTAATATTTCTGGTCAAGCCATAATGAACATAGAATAGTGTATACTTTTAGATGGGAGACATGTAAGTAATTACGAGAAGCATATGATAATGGTTATTATATACAGTATATTTCTATTATCTGACATTTGTTTTGCTGTACGTATCTCGTATATTCCTTGCCCACTGTAGGCCTACAGAGTTAAGTGATTAATTTATAGATTTGATTATACAATAGTATATAAATAATGATTTGGATTAGGTATTTACTGTAGGGTCGGCTGCAGCATTGCTACTTGACCCGTTAAGTGGTTGATTTTTATCACAGTCTGATTTAAACAATTTTTCACAGAAAATTCTAGTGCAATCCAAGTCAGTAATCCTTAATTTTATTTAATCCCATTGCCATATGAATGTAAATCAAATGTTAGGTCAATTACCTCACACATACACACACACACACACACACACACACACACACACACACACACACACACACACACACACGACTATATTGAAATGGGGAGAGTCGGACGGGAAAGGGAGTGGGGAAAGTGAGAGGGGAGTGGGGGGAGTAGGCAGTGGGCGTGGGAAAGGATTGCAGAAAATGAGAGAGGGCGCGAGGAGTGTGAGAGGGGAATGGGGAGAGTGGGGAGAATGAGAGGGGAGTGGGGAGAGTGGGGAGAATGAGAGGGGAGTGGGGAGAGTGGCAGTGGAAGGGGAGTGGGAAGAGACTGCGGAAAATGAGAGAGGAATGGGGAGAGTAGGTCAGTGGGTAGAAAGTAGGTTCAGACGGAGGGTACCACAGCTATAGTGACGTTTGATGACTTTCCTTGGAGCAGCAGAGAGAGAGAGAGAGTGTGTGTGTGTGTGTGTGTGTGTGTGTGTACGTAGTTACTCTTATGCCTGTTCACAATCGTGTGTGTATTAAAAAAAACTGTCATGAAAAAAATCCCTTCTTATGGCCAAGATATAATTTTTTCTGCTAAGGTTTGACCAGCTTTTCTGGATCGAAACGTCTGTGTGATCCCCTCCCCCTCTCTCTCTCTCTCTCTCTCCGTCATTGCCTACAGCTAAAGACAAAAACACAGACACATTATATTCACTACAGTGCTTCTCCCTGCCTCACCCTGGCTCTGCCTCCCTCTCCCTGCTTTTTCCCACCCGTTTCTGCCTCTCCCTGCCAGTCTCTGCCTCACCCTTCCTCAGTGTACGTGTGTGTATTTGTACGTGTGTGAATTTGTGTGTGTGTGTGTGTGTGTGTGTGTGTGTGTGTGTGTGTGTGTGTGTGTGTGTAAGTTTGTGTAATTATGTGCCTGTGGGTGTATGTGTCTCACCACAATGCACCGCTAGACACCCACTCCACCCCACCACCAAACACCTTCTTCATTTCTTGCCACAGAAAACTTTAATATTCATGGATCATTTTCAAAAATCAAGTTCGAGTATGTTTTACCGTATTGTGATGATAAAAAAAACTGCAATATTGGGATCAGATATGAGTACAGAGATGTTTTATATAAAGTGCGAGACTCAGTGGGCAATACGTATGGTGTTAGCTTGGCTGGTGCAGGGCATCTGTGTTACCATGGCAACCTGCCCACCTCACAACACACACACACACACACACACACACACACACACACACACACACACACACACACACACACACACACTTAATATATAATTTCCACTAACAGCAAAAAACACAAATATAATAAGTGAGTATTGAAACTGGACGAGGAATTGCTTGCAAAAATAATTTATATTATCGATTAATTTTCACAGAAACGTAATGGCAGACGTACAGTACGAAATTAGCTACGAAAGTTGGGAACGAAATTTCATTTTATCGCACCAGTACGGTACGGTTCTTTATGTATGCAACGAAACTACGGTGCGGTATTTTTAAACTATCGGAATTATGATATTTTTCCCGTACCGTACCGTACTGCCACCCTTGGCGCCCATGAACACACGCATTTCTATAACACCCCCCCCATACATCCGTATGCCACCCTTCAACCACCCTCTACACACACACACACACACACACACACACACACACACACACACGTAGGCGCCCATGAACACGCATTTCTACAACACCCCCCCCACATCCGTATGCCACCCTTCACCCCCCCCCCACACACAAGACTATATTGAAATGGGGAGAGTCTGACGGGAAAGGGAGTGGGGAAAGTGAGAGGGGAGTGGGGGGAGTAGGCAGAGTGGACGTGGGAAAGGATTGCAGAAAATGAGAGAGGGTGTGAGGAGTGTGAGAGTGGAATGGGGAGAGTGGGGAGAATGAGAGGGGAGTGGGGAGAGTGGCAGTGGACGGGGAGTGGGAAGAGACTGCGGAAAATGAGAGAGGAATGTGGAGAGTAGGTCAGTGGGTAGAAAGTAGGTTCAGACGGAGGGTACCACAGCTATAGTGACGTTTGATGACTTTCCTTGGAGCAGCAGAGAGAGAGAGAGAGAGAGAGAGAGTATGTGTGTGTGTGTGTGTGTGTGTGTACGTAGTTACTCTTATGCCTGTTCACAATCGTGTGTATTAAAAAAAAACTGTCATGAAAAAAATCCCTTCTTATGGCCAAGATATAATTTTTTCTGCTAAGGTTTGACCAGCTTTTCTGGATCGAAACGTCTGTGTGATCCCCTCCCCCTCTCTCTCTCTCTCTCTCTCTCCGTCATTGCCTACAGCTAAAGACAAAAACACAGACACATTATATTCACTACAGTGCTTTTCCCTGCCTCACCCTGGCTCTGCCTCCCTCTCCCTGCTTTGTCCCACCCGTTTCTGCCTTTCCCTGCCAGTCTCTGCCTCACCCTTCCTCAGTGTACGTGTGTGTATTTGTACGTGTGTGAATTTGTGTGTGTATGTGTGTGTGTGTGTGTGTGTGTGTGTGTGTGTGTGTGTGTGTGTGTGTGTAAGTTTGTGTAATTATGTGCCTGTGTGTGTGTGTGTCTCACCACAATGCACCGCTAGACACCCACTCCACCCCACCACCAAACACCTTCTTCATTTCTTGCCACAGAAAACTTTAATATTCATGGATCATTTTCAAAAAGCAAGTTCGAGTATGTTTTACCGTATTGTGATGAAAAAAAAAAAACTGCAATATTGGGATCAGATATGAGTACAGAGATGTTTTATATAAAGTGCGAGACTCAGTGGGCAATACGTATGGTGTTAGCTTGGCTGGTGCAGGGCATCTGTGTTACCATGGCAACCTGCCCACCTCACAACACACACACACACACACACACACACACACACACACACACACACACACACACCTCTATCAGCAAGGCCCATCATAGAATACTTGTGTTTGTGTGTGTGTGTGTGTGTGTGTGTGTGTGTGTGTGTGTGTGTGTGTGTGTGTGTGTGTGTGTGTGTGTGTGGCTATACGAATATGTGGTTGTGTGTGGTTATGTGTGTGTGTGTGTGTGTGTGTGGTTATGTGTGTGTGTGTGTGTGTGTGTGGTTGTGTGTGTGTGGTTATGTGTGTGTGTGTGTGTGTGTGTGTGTGTGTGTGTGTGTGTGTGTGTGTGTGTGTGTGTGGTTAGGTATGTGGATGTGTTGTGTGTACGGTGGGGTAAGGGGTGTACGGTTTGATGTGGTTGCAGTGTGTGTGTGTGTGTGTGTGTGTGTGTGTGTGTGTGTGTGTGTGTGTGTGTGTGTGTGTGTGTGTGTGTGTGTGTGTGTGTGTGTGTGTGTGTGTGTGTGTGTGTGTGTGTGTGTGGTTATACGAGTATGTGGTTGTGTGTGGTTATGTATTTGTGTGTGTGTGTGGGGGGTGTTGTTGGGTATGTGGATGTGTTGTGTTCACGGTGGAGTAAGGCATGAACGGTTTCATGTAGTTGCATGTGTGTGTGTGTGTGTGTGTGTGTGTGTGTTACTTCACTACACGTCAAACGACTTTAGTTATACATAAGACGACGTGCTATTAAAGTTTGGGCACAACTATAATGCAATGTTCTATGAAGTCAACTACACTCATAATAACGCGACGCTTCGTCTCCTCTGTCTGTCTCCTTACCCTGCGTCTGTATGTCTTCTATCTGTCTGTCTCTGTCTTCCTGTCCCTCTATTGCAAACCACAAACTTCTCAACTGTCCACAACGTCCTAGATTATCATTGTATCACGCAGTATATTATTTTTTCATTGTTAAGTGGCCCAAATTTTCGTCCTTTTGCAGCTTACTTCACATGGGTCATTGGCAGAAACGGACAACGCTACGGCTCCCTTTCCATACCACTTTTTTGTGACTTACATTTTCTAGCATTAATCTATTGCTACAACTCAGCATTCAGGTTGGAGGGATGGAAAATTTGGGCCAAGTTAGAGTAAAACGAGTACAGAATTAGCAGAAGCCAAATAGCATACCTTTGGAGGGTGCAGCGGGAACATGGCGAGATCGCAGGAAGGAGGACAATGGAGGGAAATCCAGCAAATCCAAGCAACAGCCTATGAAGTGACGCCAACAACACTTGTGTCTCACACTCGGTTCAAACGCCCGTCCACTTTATCACTAAACACCTGTGGTTCTGAAGTATGATGAGAAAATAAAAACGTAAGTGCCAAATTCAATGTAAGTGCCAACTTAAGTGTGAACAAAAGTGCCAACTCAAATGTCAACTTAAGTGCAAACTCAAGTGCCAAATAGTGTCAGCTCAAATGCCAATTCAAGTGCCAACTCAAGTGTCAAGTCACAACTCAAGGCCCAACTCAAATCCCAATACAAAGCCCAACTTAACTGTCAATTAAAGTGACAATTGAAGTGCCAACTCAAGTGGTGACTTAAATGCCAACTCAAGTGTTAAGCTCCGACTCAAGTGCCAACTTAAGTCCCAAAACAAGTGCCAACTTTACAATTGCCAACTTAAGTCCCAACACAAGTGTCAGTTTAAATCCCAACTCAAGTGGCAACTAAAGTTCAAACTCAAGTGCCAAATCAAGTCCCAACACAGGTACCAACTTGGGTCCAAACACAAGTACCAACTTAAGTCCTAACACAAGTACGAACTCACGTCCTAACTCAAGCGCTACCTTAAGTCCAAACTCAAGCTCCAACTTAAGTCTCAGCTCAAACGCCAACGTATGTCCCAACCCAAGTGCCAGCCTAAGTCCCAACTCAAGCACTAAACTAAGTCCCAACTCAAGCACCGTAAGTCCCAACTCAAGCACCAAACTAAGTCCCAACTGAAGGGCCAACCTACGTACCAAAGTCCCTACTCAAGAGCAAACTTAAGTGCCAACTCAGGTGCAAAACATGGTCCCAACTCAAGTGCCAAATTAAATTCCAACTCAAGCGCCAACTTAAGTACAAACTCAAGAGTAAAGACATAGGAAAAAAATATATTTAACTTCCGCAGTAAATTTCAAAGCATGGACAAGAAGTATGACGTCTGGAACTGTCTCCCTCTGTCTGTATTTCCTGCTTCCTATGATCTCCAGTCTTTTAAACGCAGTGTGTCCAGGCATCTCGAAATGATCGGATCTTGAATTTGACTCTCTCTTGTATTTTGTTCTTCTCTTGGAAGGAACAGTTATTGCGGGCTCGTGGCCTTTGGTTCCATCTTCCTCGCATTTAAAAAAAAAAAAATGTGGAGTAATGAGAGAGAGACGGAGGCGAGTCGGAGGTCGTAGAAACAGGGATGATGATGCTGGAAAAAAAACTTACGATCTTATTTCTGTCGTAAATTAAGATTTTTTAAAAGAACAAGAAGGAGACGAGGATTAGAAGTACAATTTGAAGTTCCAGGTTCGTCTAAAACGCGAACCTGGTGGACTGCAGGCTGAGGGCGGTATCCTAGTAAGGCTATGAAGCTTACTAACACCTCCTCCTTACCGATTTATTTCTAATTCTGCTCCGTTACTATATACTTGTGTGTTATTCATGCAATCTATGTCGATATTGAAAAGACATAAGGAGGAAACCCGGGGATATTAATGAGTGGTTTGGAAGATAAATCGCTAAGGAAGAGGTGTTAGGGAGCCTCCTTACACGACGAGAATACAGGACTGAATCTCTCTCTCATCTGCAGCCTTGCATAAAAAAAATACAGGTAAGTTTGCTGTTCTTTGTGTAAATCCTGTCATAGCAATAACAGGTGCTGGAGAGGAGGGTCTTGGCCTCGTGGCTTCGATAAGACCGCGTGGCTCTGATGCCTGGTCACACAAACGTCCCTCAGTTGCCACCCTATTCCCCAAAAGAGTAATGGTGGACTGTAGCAGAAGGGTAACTTTAGCCAGGTGTTTACTGGGTTCACATTTCAGATGAACTTGAGGCTGTATCAGCTACCAGTACTACTAAGATTTCTCACTGCACGTGGGAGGAAGCCAGTCACATCAGGACATATGGAAGTGAAAAATGGCTGACGAAGAAAGGGAAACGAATGAATTAATGAGAGAAGAATAAGAGATGAAGGAATGAATGAGGGAGAGATGAAAGTGAATGAATAGATATGAAAAATAAAAAGGAGCAGGTAAAAGACAAGTCATAAAGAATTGTCAACGCCGTCAGCCTCACTTTGTCAAACACCAAGTTTTCCTGCTTAGGTTCTTGATTTTACTCCCATCTTCAGCTTTATGTTAGGCTTTCCTCTCTCGTCTGCCTTTTATTTTGCTGATCCTATTATACATATATTTCCTCCTCTCTCATTTTTTTTCATTGTACATTTCTTTCTTTCTTTGTCTTTTTTTTTTTTCAGATTTTACTGTGTATTCCTTGCCTCTTTTGTCACTTTTTTTTTTTTTTTATTGTATATTATTTTTGACACCACCTGCCTACCTGTCAGCCTGCCAGCCAACTAGATTGCTTTCTTGCCTGCATACTATATATTCCTATATGTTTTGCCTGGCGCTGATGAGAAGCCTGTGCGTGGTGGCGTTGGACACCCTGGGTGGAGCAGCTGCGACATGCATCCGCGAGCCAAACCTCCATATATTTCCCTGCACCTCGCCGTGGGGAGGGTGTGCATGGAGAGTCTGTTTACCGAAGTGCATGATGGCAACAGAAGATGAGGAAGATATGAGTGATATGTCTGCATGACTAATGTGCCTGAGGGTTCTGCTATCTGAAATGCATGGTGGCTATTGCCAATGGACAGGAGACTCAAAGGGTGAGACAGGCAGTCAGACGGACGGGTAGACAGAGCAGGTTGTTGCTTAACATCGGTTAGTCTAGCTGAGCAGACCCGTCAACCACAATCAGAAACTGCTCCTACGGGACCGTCGTACAGGTACAGTACAGTACATGCAACGTGTAGATATCCGTAACCCCAGTGTGGTAGACAGCTTCTTACAAGAGTCAGACCAAGGCCCTTCTCATGGCGAGGTGCAGGAAACTATGAGTGCACATTGCCACCACGTGTAGGCTCCTCCTCAGCACCTGGGGACGAAGGCTGACAGGTAATGAAGAGAAGAAGAGGGAGGAAAAGGTGGTGACGGCGGCACTGACAGGGAGGAGAAAGGCTTGGCGTTAACAGTGTGGGTGATGTTCCCGGTAACTAACTAAGCTTTACGACCACACGACACACCATTTATGCCCCTCTCGTTGGCATGGCACACCGCAACACTTCTTCTTAAGCCGATTATTTTGCGTATCACACCTTATTGTTGCTTTAAGTGCTATATTATTATCCGTTTAGTTTGCCTTAGTAACACACGAGGATACTTTGACCCATTAGGCAAGGTATTTAAGGAAGGTTTCAGGATGTATCATCAGCCAGCACGAACACCACCTTTTGTAAAGTGTTGCCCTGCAGGGAGACACAGCCACGGAGGAGGAGGAGGAGGAGGAGGAAGACAACGACGACGACGACGACGATGATAATAATGATGATGACACGCACGCACGCACATGCACCTGCGTTGACTGGAATATTAATATCCTCCAGTGTTCCGTGTTGTTGGAAGAGGTAGGCTCGGCAGGCAGTGAAGCAGACAGGGAGACAAGAGAAGCATGTAGACGCACGCTGAGACACTTTTGCATGTCCCGTCGCCAGCATATGTTTTTACCAGACGTAAAGGCAAACACACGCACCCTAACACACTCCTGCATGTCCCGTCACTAGCATATGATTCTACAAGACGCACAGGCAAGCACACGCACCTTAACACACTCTAGCATGTCTCGTCACCAGAATATGATTTGACAAGGGGCGTAGAAGCATGAAAACATTTTGACACGTATTTGTATGCACCATTTTAAGTCAGGGGTGTAATTTCTATATACAGGTGCTACTGTGTACTGGAAGAAAATGGAGGACCAAATTTACAGCAAGTAATGGAACTATATTAAGCAACAGTCCTCCAAAACAATGTCTTTTTTTAGATAGCAATGAAACTTTAAAAAGGACGCGTTATCAAGAAGGCGATCCGTAACATGGACTCTGTAAATGTTAACAAGAATCACAGACGCTAGCTGACAGGAGCACATGCTTGGCTTCGCGTGTAAACCACAACTGTCAACTCTCTCATCTTCCCTCACACAGACACGCCAGTTGTTACTCGTGCCCTGAGGTTGACTAGCACGAAAAATCTTGTATAAGGATGAAATAAACTGCTAAATCTGTCCTACGTTGTAGCTTTCCTGACTACGTGTAGACCACAACAGCCAGTCTCTCTCATCTTCCCTCACAAATACGCCAGATGTTATATTGTGCTCTTAGGTTGTCTGAAGAAGAAAAGCTGCTTAGGGATGGAGAAATAATATAGCTAAATATGTCCAAGACTAATATCCAGTATCACCTAACGTTTGTGCGAGTGGCAGAGTTTAATAGTTATAAGGCATCTCTTGCTATTGGCCATAGTTATGTAAAATATTCTCTCCTCAGTCTCTGCTTGTCCTTTACCCCCCTCCCTCCTTTCCTCCATCTCCCCATCCCTCCATTTCTCTCCCTCTCCCTCTATCTCTCCCTCGGCTTCCATCGCTCTCCATTTCCCCCCCTCCCTTCCCCCTCCTTGCTCTCCTCTTTCACGTCGCTATTTTTTTACAGCTGCCCATCTCACCCACGCCGGTATTCGTGACCTGTTTTCCTCTAAGCATCAAGCTCTGTTGGAATCATTCTCTATTGGTTCCTCGATATTTTGGCTACGAAATTCCCTCTGTATATCAGCGTTCTAACAAACCCAGGGCGCCTGTAATATTAAAACAATAATGCTTACCCCTTTCAATCTTATGGAGAATTATTCACGCTGTCCCTAAAAGACTTTAGAGACTCTTCGGACTGTAGTTCTTATATATAGTCGTAGATAAAGCCTTCATTAACCCCCTCTATTTTTTTCAGGCAGAGAAGAAGGAACTAATGGCCAGAAGCCGGCAAGCCTTTTACAACAGAAAATTGAAAAGAAAAGAAAAAAAGCCAAAGATGATGTTAAGAAATAATTTTGAGACATGTAAATTAGAAAGTGTCATGCTTTTGAAGGGGTTAACATCATTGCCTAGACTAAGCCTCGTCTTACTACAGGGCAATTTTTTCACTTTATATAAACACCGTAATGGGTTAGTCTCAAAGAACGTCCTTCCTCTGAAAATCAGGAGTATTAACGCCTAAGTTTTTATGCATTTCAAAAGTTTAGGACCCCAAACTGAACCGACAGCTTATATACCCTCACCGGGAAAAGGTTAACGAGTTGAAATTATACTTATTAACAGTGACAAGTTTTATTATACTCTAACGTGCCGATAGGTAGAGGTGGCAACAACATCCACTCTCCTGTAATGCTGCCTACTTCTTTGTTTCAGTCCTCCTCTTCCTGTATCTTTCATCCTTCCTGTCTATTATTCTACCCACTTCAGGCGAGTGCATCACTTAACAAGCCCAATGGTTCCCTGTTACCCAGAAAACCATATGCAACGCTGAGTGGTAACCATACACCCACATAACAGGCCGATGTGCAGCAGACTATGGTGCCCCTGTTAAAAAATTCCAGTTCTAAATGTGACATTTATCCAGGTAATAAACCGATACTCTTCCCACTGCCTTGTTATGGCGGGGTGTAGTCTGCTGCAGGAGAATATCACTTCAAAGCATGGGAAAGTCATGTCTCAAGAATTACTCTACCCGCCACACATGCAATATTCCTCAAATCAGGCCCCCCTTTTATAAGTGACAACAGTTGTGTAAGTCTGCATAGGTTAAGGAAAGTGAAAGAACAGTATTGATTTACAAAGTAAATACATTCACACCCAATACACACGTAAAACTACATTAACTGAGAATGACTGTGTAAAGTGTACGGTGTATGACAACTTGTAGTCTACTCCACATAGCTATTTTCATTGCTAAATCCATAGTTATTCTCAATTTCTTCCAAAATATTTCCTGGCCATACCTTACTACTTTCTTCTACTAACTTTGTTCACTTATCCTTTATTTCCTATGTCCTTAGCAATTTCTTATATCTTCCACTTTATATCCCACCACACTTTCTATATTCGCCACATTTTTTCCATATCCATACAACTTAATGGGTTCACAAGGATTTTTATGGCCACACGTTAGTCAAATTTCACTGCACTATAGGCGCCTTGCTCAGCCTTCTCTGCTGCCACAAACTGCTGCTGTCTGCGGCTGCGGTAGGCCACTTGCTGAGATGGTACTTAACATCGATAGTCTGGAATTCTTGAAGTAGACGGTATGAGAGGGGCGAGAGAGAGTGAAATGAGGCGGGGATGTGTCCGTGAGTGCTGTGTGCCGGCTACTGCTTTTACCGAGACCTCTCACCCATCCAGGTCACGTTGGTTTGGCAGTGACATCATCGTCCACTCACCAGTCTTCTCAACTCGACTGAGCAGCCACGGCACATGTGGAGTTTAAAGCATTATTAATACACTTTGGTAAAATGTAATGTGTAATGTGTTTCAGACATTCAGCCACTCATTCCTCTCAGCCATACTCATTCCTTTTAATTACGAGATAACTGAAATATGAATGAAAACTGAGGAAAACTTTCTATTCGATCCCAGACGCAGCAATGATAAGCAATTAAATCTTGTAAACATTGAACGAAACACACACTGAATGAAGAAACCACTTGTTGGACACGTAAGAAAGAATTAGCTTAGTTCTGCACAAATAATACGCTAATTTTTAGGAATTTAATGTCATGACTTAGTCAAGACGAACCACCCTGCAGGGGCGGTTGCTTGGCTCCAATTGGAGTCTGGTCAGCTAGACATTGCTTGTTTAATAAACCAATAAATGTTAATGATTTTTCCTCAAGGAGTTAATGACACTTATGTAACCCTCCCAGAACGACACGAACAAACCATAGACGATTTAATTGACCAAAACCCTATTCAAGCAGAGCTGACAGATTGGAAAAAATTGCAGACTAATACTGCAGGTACCAAAACAATGGAGACAGTAATTAAGTGTAGTGAAGAGTCAACATTGTGCCAGCCACCGACCCAAGATGGACAAAATGTGGATATGGGGGTCAGAGGGTCAGGGTGTAGGAGAGAATATGGTGGAAAAATGCTGGTAGAACAGAAATTGATCATTACTTAAAACACACACACACACACACTAAGGTTCACTGTCAAAACAGACCAACAACAGTACAACATGAACTGAACAAGCTATCAAAGGCTAGCCACGAAAAACGTGACGGTAAATACATAACTAATAAAATGAAAAAGTGAAGCAAGTGACGAACACAGGTCACTTTTCAATATAACCACACCAATTTCCCTCACGATTTCTTTATTTTCGTCAATACCTTGATGTAAAAGTACCTACAAATCTAACTAACCCCGTTGTCAGTCCTTAATCTTGCAGTTTAAAGCCACTGCTCCACGATATGGAGAAATACAGGGGACAAGGGAAGGGGCTATGCTGCACCGCGCCTCTCATCACTACTAGCCAATTCCCACCAAACCGTACCCACTCCCTGGATGACCTACCCCACTCGTCGTTATTGCTACAGCCCAGCACTTTCCTACGAACAACCCCCAAAACAAAAACCACCTCCCTCTATATGTGGCTGTCGTAACAATGATTAATATATACATAAACATTTCAGCTGTACACATGAATTAAATGCAGATTTACAAATATTCAACCACCAGTGTCACTCAAATCACTCCTATCACCTATTCTTAAAACTATCACTATCAAATTTAAGTCCAAAATAAAGCTGTACAAGTAGTAAATATAGAACATACCTTCATAAATGGTTAATATCCGACTACCACCTTCCCACTAGATACATCAAGCATTAGTTCAACGGCTGGATCCACTGTCGATGTCCTCTAACATCAGTCACTAATTTATCCAACTTACTCCCTCACGTATGGACTCTGGTCTAACGCCGTGCAAGGTTATTCACGTCCCATTGCTCCTAGTTAACTAACTAATATCATGCAGGTTTATTTCACCTCGACTCTGAATGAAGCACCACAGCTTCACGAAAGCATGAATATCAGTATGAAGTACTCGACTCCACGGAGGAGAAAAGATACGGAGTAACGACTCAACGTTAAAACTGCGAGGCCTTCACGCCATCTAGTGCACAAGCGAGATAAGGCAGAACGGGATATAAGAGAACGGTTACGGGGTAG
>NW_027643722.1:330000-335000 GCF_032717465.1 Coenobita brevimanus | reverse complement strand
ATAAAAAGAGTTAATATTCTGGCTCACTTTCTCACTATCTTTCACGCCACTCATTCTATTCCCTCACTCTCGCGTTTCCGCCTCGCTTCTTTCAATTGCTTCTTGATCTCGTTCATTTTAATCTCTCTCTCTCTCTCTCTCTCTCTCTCTCCTTATCATACCTGACCCCCTTAATTCTCTCTCTCTCTCTCTCTCTCTCTCTCTCTCTCTCAGCATTGCGGGCTCCACACGGTGTTGCCATACGCAGGGCTGCAAAAATCCCCACATATTTCAAAACCTTATTCCATCTATCCCTTCCCCAAACGCCTCAACTCACCAACAGACACTCACAATAGATCCAAATAGAAAAATAGACACAAGCGGGTAGATAGAAAAGGTGATAAAGAGTGATATAAAGGATAATACTAAAGAGGCAGTAGGCGGCGCAATATGGCTGCCGCGGCTGTGTTTACACTGGCTCAGCCAATCAGCGTCCGCCTCCCTCTGCTCTTAGCATCCAGCCGCCCTCTGATTGGCTGGCCAGCTGTGAGGCCAGGGAGGAGGCAGGGAGGCATGAGGGAGGGAGGAGAATATAATAATAATAATAATAATAATGTTTATTTCCACAAACAGTGGTCATTCATATAACAATATGAGTTATATACACAATAATAGTACAAAGTGTACACGTGAAGATTATACACTGTAGATCAAAGCTGGGAATAGCGCCGCTACTATTTTAATAGCGATGGTGGTAACGCCATTACTTTTTTTTAGCCAGTAGCGGAACTGAGAGCGCCGCTACTTTTTGGCTGTACTCACGCGTTACCGCGCTGCTCGCTACTCACGCGACGAATACAGGTCCGGAGTCGGTGAGTACATACAGATATGCCCACGGTTTGGTTGTATTTATTAATGACGAAAAATACTACTTTCGTCAATTCTGTCATTTAAGATGTCAGCTAGATGTAGGCAATGCTAACACACACACACACACACACACACACACACAAGCCTCTATCACCGTCACAAACTCCTGCTCTCTCTCCCTCACTCCCTCTTTCAGACTAATTCTTACTCACTACGTTATTATTTCGTAACAGTATGTTACTTTCAGTTTAAAGTAATTATAAAAAAAAAACATTGCTATTGTATAAATAGCCTTTAACAGAAAGCCCCAGTTCATTTTTACTTTCGTTTTCGTACATATCTTAAATAGGTATCATTGAAAATATAATAAATCTATATAATATGTATCAATGGTAGGCCACATTTTTTTGCCTGTTATTTACGTATGTTACTTTCAGTAGGTATACTAGGTAACAGTGTAAAAGAACATTTGTTACATTATACAGTAAATAGCTTTTTCCTGTACCTTCGGCTCTAAGTTTCATTAAAGTGACACCGACATGTATGATTTTATTTATTCAGTATAAGTATATACTGACATTACTGGTACACAACATAACCACTCAGACTGACTAATATTATCAAAACAGTATATAGTGTATTGCTATATCACAGATTTTTGTTAACTATTCCTTCGTGTACCTTTTTCTTATCCAAAGTAGCGGGAGCGGGAGCGCCGTTACATTTCGTATCAAGTAGCGAAACCAGTAACGCCACTACTTTTTCGGCAAGTAACGGGAATGGGAGCACCGCTACTTTTCATTAGAAGCGTTCCCAGCACTGCTGTAGATACGTTAGGGAGTATAATACAAAAGTGTATACAGTACCTGTAATTGTACTGTACAATTCTCAATATATCAAATGTCATTACATTTGAAGTTTTAAAGTGTTATGTTTGTGAATTATGATATCCCATTTTTGCCTCATATTTTACTAGTTTATTATTGTATAGCGTTATACAGTAAGATTATTGAAGGGTGTTTAGTAAGTGACTGTTAGGTCTATTTTTGAAAATGTTTAAACTATGTGATTCCTTGACATTTTCTGGCAGGTGGTTGCTGTTACTGCTAAGGATCTTGCACCTGAGTCGGTATTAACCTTAGCAACGAACAGATTATTTTTGTGTCTAGTAATACTTTGTGTCATGTTGTGTACCGATGGAAAAGACAGGAGACAGTCAGGGTAGAGATTAGCTGGATATTGGAAGACTGTGACAGCGATGGAAAAGACAGGAGACAGTCAGGGTAGAGATTAGCTGGATATTGGAAGACTGTGCCAGCGATGGAAAAGACAGGAGACAGTCAGGGTAGAGATTAGCTGGATATTGGAAGACTGTGACAGCGATGGAAAAGACAGGAGACAGTCAGGGTAGAGATTAGCTGGATATTGGAAGACTGTGACAGCGATGGAAAAGACAGGAGACAGTCAGGGTAGAGATTAGCTGGATATTGGAAGACTGTGACAGCGATGGAAAAGACAGGAGACAGTCAGGGTAGAGATTAGCTGGATATTGGAAGACTGTGACAGCGATGGAAAAGACAGGAGACAGTCAGGGTAGAGATTAGCTGGATATTGGAAGACTGTGACAGCGATGGAAAAGACAGGAGACAGTCAGGGTAGAGATTAGCTGGATATTGGAAGACTGTGACAGCGATGGAAAAGACAGGAGACAGTCAGGGTAGAGATTAGCTGGATATTGGAAGACTGTGACAGCGATGGAAAAGACAGGAGACAGTCAGGGTAGAGATTAGCTGGATATTGGAAGACTGTGACAGCGATGGAAAAGACAGGAGACAGTCAGGGTAGAGATTAGCTGGATATTGGAAGACTGTGACAGCGATGGAAAAGACAGGAGACAGTCAGGGTAGAGATTAGCTGGATATTGGAAGACTGTGCCAGCGATGGAAAAGACAGGAGACAGTCAGGGTAGAGATTAGCTGGATATTGGAAGACTGTGACAGCGATGGAAAAGACAGGAGACAGTCAGGGTAGAGATTAGCTGGATATTGGAAGACTGTGACGGCTGTGTCCAACTTTATCTTGTTTGGTGTGTTTAGCCATTACAGTTGTGTTAACATTGCAGTGACATGGTACAGTACAGTACATGGTACAGTACAGTACATGGTACAGTACAGTACATGGTACAGTACAGTACATGGTACAGTACGGTACATGGTACAGTACAGTACATGGTACAGTACAGTACATGGTACAGTACAGTACATGGTACAGTACAGTACATGGTACAGTACAGTACATGGTACAGTACAGTACAGTACATGGTACAGTACAGTACAGTACATGGTACAGTACAGTACAGTACATGGTACAGTACAGTACATGGTCAGACTTCCTGGCTTTTCCATCGACAACTTCAGCAGTAAAATTGTGTAGTTTGTGTACACGTGAAAGTTGAGATGTACTGCAGTGCCACATATTACACTGCCGTAGTATACTTAGTGCCAGTGCCTGCAGTGCCACATATTACACTGCCGTAGTATACTTAGTGCCAGTGCCTGCAGTGCCACATATTACACTGCCGTAGTATACTTAGTGCCAGTGCCTGCAGTGCCACATATTACACTGCCGTAGTATACTTAGTGCCAGTGCCTGCAGTGCCACATATTACACTGCCGTAGTATACTTAGTGCCAGTGCCTGCAGTGCCACATATTACACTGCCGTAGTATACTTAGTGCCAGTGCCTGCAGTGCCACATATTACACTGCCGTAGTATACTTAGTGCCAGTGCCTGCAGTGCCACATATTACACTGCCGTAGTATACTTAGTGCCAGTGCCTGCAGTGCCACATATTACACTGCCGTAGTATACTTAGTGCCAGTGCCTGCAGTGCCACATATTACACTGCCGTAGTTTAGGATACTTAGTGCCAGTGCCTGCAGTGCCACATATTACACTGCCGTAGTATACTTAGTGCCAGTGCCTGCAGTGCCACATATTACACTGCCGTAGCATACTTAGTGCCAGTGCCTGCAGTGCCACATATTACACTGCCGTAGTATACTTAGTGCCAGTGCCTGCAGTGCCACATACTTAGGGCCAGTGCCTGCACTATGATGTGTCGAGTGTCTTTGTCAAAGCCATCTTTTATCCTGTTAATATACACTAATATGACCAGTACTTTTTTGTTAAGTTCATTTACACGCTCATCAAAGGTCATGCAGCAATCCATATATATACCTAAGTTTTGTACATCAGTGCTGGCTTGAACTGCTGTGTCGCCAAATCCAACAGTAGTGTTAGGTGGTAGTGTTAGGTTGTAGTGTTAGGTGGTATTAGCAATCCATATATATACCTAAGTTTTGTACATCAGTGCTGGCTTGAACTGCTGTGTCGCCAAATCCAACAGTAGTGTTAGTTGGTAGTGTTAGGTGGTAGTGTTAGGTGGTAGTGTTAGGTGGTATTAGCAATCCATATATATACCTAAGGCTTGTACATCAGTGCTGGCTTGAACTGCTGTGTCGCCAAATCCAACAGTAGTGTTAGTTGGTATTAGTGAGATCATTGGCCTGCACCTAAAAAGATACATTGCGTTTTACTGGTATTTAGGAGAAGACCGTTTATAATGAAATATTCCCTGGCTATATTCAGTGTTTGCTCTGCTTTGTGCAATATATCCTGGAGAGAATCTAGTTTGCCACTGTGAAGCAACTGAGTGTCATCAGCATATTGCACTAACACACAGTCGTTAAGATTTGCTGAGAGATCGTTGACATAGTTACTGAATAGTATAGGACCAAGAACTGAGCCTTGGGGTACCCCATAGGTGACATTGGATTTGGAGGATTTGATGTTTTGGATGTAGATTGTGTTCTGTCATTAAGGCAACTGTCAAAGCAGAAGTTATCAACACTGGCTTTACTGAGTTTATTGAGCAGAATGGAATGGCTGACACTATCGAAAGCTTTTGATAGATCACAGAGGGTTAAAAGTGATATGTGTTTATTATCCATGTTATGGTAGATAGTATCAGGTTAACATATCAACCTGTTCATTTACATTGTCAGTATCCAGAACAGTATTTATTGGTTTCATTTAGTAGGTGGCAACATAGTACATCATTGCTATAGGGTTTCAGGTCAGGGAAGGTT
>NW_027643722.1:322500-325000 GCF_032717465.1 Coenobita brevimanus | reverse complement strand
AATTGCTCTGTTTGGGAAACTGAATTTCCTTACGTCTTTATCACCTCTCTTCTTATGCAGTTTTTTGCAGTGTCCTCTTGCTGATGCTTCTCCATATGTTAAGTAATCATTTATGTCTATTTTCTCCTTCCCTGATATGCACTTATATAGCATTATCATGTCACCTCTTTTCCTTCTCTCCTGTAGTGTTGGTAGATTCAGTTTATTTAGTCTTTCTTCGTAGCTTAGGTCCCTTAAGCTTGGTATCCATCTTGTAGCGGCCCTTTGAACTTTTTCAATCTTGTCTATGTGTTTTTTGAGATGAGGACTCCAGACTACTGATGCATATTCCAGGGTTGGTCTGATGAATGATGTTATTATCCTTCTTAGCATGTCTTCATTTATGTATGTGAATGCTATTCTCATATTTGCAAGCAGTGTATACATGTTCCGTACCTTCTCGCTGATGTGGTCAGCCGGAGATAGTCTGTTATTGATAATCACACCTAGGTCCTTCTGCCTTTCTGATATGTGTAGGGTTGATCTTCCTAACTTATAATCCCAATCTGGTCTTTTCCCACATTTACCAAACTTAATTACATGACACTTGTCCACATTAAATTCCATTTGCCAGTATTGCTCCACTGTGTGTGTGTGGGGGGGGGGGAGAAGCAACCAGAGGCCAGTGACTCTCTATGTTGTAGGAACAGTTCCATTCCTTTGGCTGAAAACTATGTAGTATTAACTCAGACTTTTCCACCCACAGAAGGTCAGGCCCCTGGATCTGCGGCCCAAGAAGACCCGTGCCATCTGATGCAGCCTGACGGTGGCAGATGAAGCGCCTCACACCTAAGATATCAAGAGGCGAATGTCCCATCCCGAAGGTATGCCGTCAAGGCATAAATAACGTCAGAATGTTTATTTTTTAACCCCCACTGAACAGTTTTTAATTCCCCCTGAAGAGTTAAATGACTGCAACTGTGTGAGAATGTTAGATGTCTGAGCAACTGTGTGAGAATGTTAGATGTCTGAGCAATTGTGTGAGAATGTTAGATGTCTGAGCAATTGTGTGAGAATGTTAGATGTCTGAGCAACTGTGTGAGAATGTTAGATGTCTGAGCAATTGTGTGAGAATGTTAGATGTCTGAGCAACTGTGTGAGAATGTTAGATGTCTGAGCAATTGTGTGAGAATGTTAGATGTCTGAGCAATTGTGTGAGAATGTTAGATGTCTGAGCAATTGTGTGAGAATGTTAGATGTCTGAGCAATTGTGTGAGAATGTTAGATGTCTGAGCAATTGTGTGAGAATGTTAGATGTCTGAGCAACTGTGTGAGAATGTTAGATGTCTGAGCAATTGTGTGAGAATGTTAGATGTCTGAGCGACTGTGTGAGAATGTTAGATGTCTGAGCAACTGTGTGAGAATGTTAGATGTCTGAACGACTGTGTGAGAATGTTAGATGTCTGAGCAATTGTGTGAGAATGTTAGAGGACTGCAGTTGTGTAAGAATGTTAGATGTCTGAGCAATTGTGTAAGAATGTTAGATGTCTGAGCAACTGTGTGAGAATGTTAGATGTCTGAGCAATTGTGTGAGAATGTTAGATGTCTGAGCAATTGTGTAAGAATGTTAGATGTCTGAGCAATTGTGTAAGAATGTTAGATGTCTGAGCAACTGTGTGAGAATGTTAGATGTCTGAGCAATTGTGTAAGAATGTTAGATGACTGCAGTTGTGTAAGAATGTTAGATGTCTGAGCAATTGTGTAAGAATGTTAGATGTCTGAGCAATTGTGTGAGAATGTTAGATGTCTGAGCAACTGTGTGAGAATGTTAGATGTCTGAGCAACTGTGTGAGAATGTTAGATGTCTGAGCAATTGTGTGAGAATGTTAGAGGACTGCAGTTGTGTAAGAATGTTAGATGTCTGAGCAATTGTGTAAGAATGTTAGATGTCTGAGCAACTGTGTGAGAATGTTAGATGTCTGAGCAATTGTGTAAGAATGTTAGATGACTGCAGTTGTGTAAGAATGTTAGATGTCTGAGCAATTGTGTGAGAATGTTAGATGTCTGAGCAACTGTGTGAGAATGTTAGATGTCTGAGCAATTGTGTAAGAATGTTAGATGACTGCAGTTGTGTAAGAATGTTAGATGTCTGAGCAATTGTGTAAGAATGTTAGATGACTGCAGTTGTGTAAGAATGTTAGATGTCTGAGCAACTGTGTGAGAATGTTAGATGTCTGAGCAACTGTGTGAGAATGTTAGATGTCTGAGCAATTGTGTAAGAATGTTAGATGATTGCAGTTGTGTAAGAATGGTAGGGAATGTTTAATTACGTGTAACTCTTGTCATTTTTTATCCCACAGTGAAAAATAAAATATCCATCATGTGGAATATAAGTTTTATACCCACAGTCATACCACAAGTGGCTTTTGCAGACTTAACACATCTCTGTGATTCACTCTCATTGCATCTCAGTATCCTTTTGTATGTAAGTAATCTATCTATCTGTCTATCTATTGCCAGA
>NW_027643722.1:310000-312500 GCF_032717465.1 Coenobita brevimanus | reverse complement strand
CATTTATTTTGCTTATTACACCTTACTGCCCTATTCATTGTTATATAAATCCCTAACACCTCTTCCTAAGTGATTTATTTTTCTTCCTATTCCTTAACACTGAATTATAATCTCTTTATTTTCGTCCTCTTTCCTTCCCATACCTTCTTCCTCTCTCTCTCTCTCTCTCTCTCTCTCTCTCTCTCTCTCTCTCACACACACACATTTCCTTCCCTGTTTTATCTCTCTCCGCATCCTCCCTCTTCCCCTCCCTCCCCTCCCCCTCCTCCCCCTGACCCGTACCCCGCACCCACCCGTAGCTCGTTAGGGTCATCGCTAATTAGGTCCGTAGTTGGCTAGTTATGAACCTGCGCCTCCAACCACCTCGTTAGATGGTTAGCCTGATGTGTGTGTGTGTGTGTGTGTGTGTGTGTGTGTGTGTGTGTGTGTGTGTGTGGACTTGAAATCCCTCCCTCATTCTCTCTCTCTCTCTCTCTCTCTCTCTCTCTCTCTCTCTCTCATTTTTCTTTTCTCTCCGTCATCTTCCTCTCCTTTACCCCCTCTCTCTCTCTCTCTCTCTCTCTCTCTCTCTCTCTCTCTCTCTCTCTCTCTCTCTCTCTCTCTCTCTCTCTCTCTCTCTCTCTCTCTCTCTCTCTCTCTCTCTCTCTCTCTCTCTCTCTCTCTCTCTCTCTCTCTCTCTCTCTCTCTCCGTCATCTTCCTCTCCTTTACCTCCTCTCTCTCTCTCTCTCTCTCTCTCTCTCTCTCTCTCTCTCTCTCTCTCTCTCTCTCTCTCTCTCTCTCTCTCTCTCTCATTTTTCTTTTCTCTCCGTCATCTTCCTCTTCTTTACCTCCTCTCTCTCTCTCTCTCTCTCTCTCTCTCTCTCTCTCATCTTCCTCTTCTTTACCTAATCTCTCTCTCTCTCTCTCTCTCTCTCTCTCTCTCTCTCTCTCTCTCAGCTTATATCACGTGGCTCAGTGGCAGAAAAAGACAATGCTACGGCTCTACATCCTTTCCATAGCACTTCTTCGTGACTAGCATTCAGGAGAGAGAGAGAGAGAGAGAGAGAGAGAGAGGGCAATTTTAGGCCAAGTTAAAGTGAACAGGATATACCAGGGTAGTATTTTCGTCCGTAAAGCTCCCTAACACCTTTTCCTTTGCGATTTATTTTTGGATAAGGCTGGTTAATTCTCCTTTTGAGTGTTAAAGAGAAGAGGACAGTAAGGTGTAATGAAATAAATCGCTTAGGAAAAGGTGTTAGGGAGCTTCCATATCCGACGAGAGAGAGAGAGAGAGAGAGAGAGAGAGAGAGAGGGTGAGCAGGAGAGGGGGGGGGAGAGAGAGAGAGGAAGAGGGGGAGAAAGAGAGAGAAAGGGAAGCAAAGGGAGAGAGAGAGAGAGAGAGAGAGAGAGAGAGAGAGAGAGAGAGATGGGAGGAAAGATAGGACCCCCCTCCTCGCCGTTTTTCCCTCCGTTCCTCCTCTTCCTCCTCTTCCTCCTCTTCCTCCTCCTCCTCATCATCATCATCATCATCATCATCATCATCACTGTCATTATACTTTTCATTTATCGTCCACTCACTTGATGTAGTGCTGCCTACTTCTTCACCTTTATCATTCTTTTTCTGTCTGCCCTCGTCTCTTCCTATTTCTCACCATCATCCACTCACTTGATGTAGTGCTGCCTACTTCTTCCTTAGCCTTTATCATTCTTTTTCTGTGCCTGTCCTCCTCTCTTCCTATTTCTCACCATCATCCACTCACTTGATGTAGTGCTGCCTACTTCTTCCTTAGCCTTTTTCATTCTTTTTCTGTGCCTGTCCTCCTCTCTTCCTATTTCTCCCATCTTTCCTGTCACTTCTTATTGCTTTTCTTTCCTTTACAGGTGGCTTTACATTGAGTGACAAGCCAAATGGTTTCCTGTAAGCCAAGAAACCATTTACAACGCTGGGTGGTAACCATATCACCAAACAATACGTGCTGCCTACGTGTCAACAAGTGGGTTGGTGGAGGGTTAGTGCCCCTCCCCGTAAAACAAATGGCCACCCCTTACGGGATTATGGCGTCTGGCAATAGATAGATAGATAGGTAGATAGATAGATAGATGGAGGGAGAGAGAGAGAGAGAGAGAGAGAGAGAATGATGGAGAGAGAAAGAGGGAGGAGGGAGAGGTTAGGAGAAAGAGTGAGAGAGGTGAAAGGGAGGGAGGGAGGGAGGGAGGAGGAAGAATGGAAGGGAGAAATGGAGGAGGGAGAGGGGGAGGGAAGGGAGGAAGAAAGAGAAGGGATGGGGAGGAGAGGGGAGTGTGGAGATGAGAGAGAGAGAGAGAGAGAGAGAGACGTGTCAGGAGGGGGGGGTTACAGGAGAGATGGATGGAGAGAAAAAGTGAGGGAGGGGAAAGGGGAGGGGGAGGAGGGGGTGGGGGGAGGGAGGGGGAGGGGAGGGGAGAGGTGTGAGGAGAGGCGACAGCTTGGTAGTGTAGATCTCTCCCTCCCCTCCCTCCCCCTCCCTCCCCCTCCCCCTC